>NC_045951.1:23510987-23810987 GCF_004382195.2 Drosophila sechellia
AAAGTAGAAAAATTACTTAGTCAAATTCATTTAATGTAAAATGTCTTTTATTGTATATTGTATAAATTATATGTAGGTGCATAGGTGATATAGGTACATAGTTACATTAAAAAACCTGCCGGGAAAATATAAATATGTATGTCTACTGCACAAACGTTTGCACATGCATACATATGCACAAACATTATAAAGTAAAATCGGAAAATTAATTATATCCAAACGAACATTTGAAAGTACATTAACGGCAGATAAAAGTATTCACACCCTTTCCTTTGACATTTAAACAATCACATACATAACTGTTAAAGAAATAGTTACAATGTACAAGTCCGTCGTCATTTGAATTTGTCACGCACACCCTTTTAAGCAATGAGAGAATGCTATAGCCGAGATCCCCGACTATCAGATGCCCATTAGTAAGTTAGTGGGAATGCGAACGAGAAAGTTCTACATCTGTTTTGGCATACCAATAGAAAAAGGCAAAACAAAAAAATAATAATATACAAAAATTCAATTACGTGGGTGATGGAGTTCAGGGCGGATTGTGGAATTTAGAATGCGCGTATCAAAAAAATGTTTTGCATACCTTTATAAATTGGCAAGACATATAATAAAGTTACACAATTAGTCGTTACTCGTAGAGTAAAAGGGTATACTAGATTCGCTGAAAAGTATGTAACAGGCATAGTTTCCGACCCTATAAATTATATATACTCTGCATCACGACCACTAGCCGAGTCGATCTGGCCCTGCACGTCTTTCCTCCCGTTTAAGCATATATATGTATAGTATAGTATATATATATATATATATATAAAATATATAGTATATATATATATATATATATATAAAATATATAGTATATATATATATATATATATATATAAAATATATAGTATATATATATATATATATATATAAAATATATAGTATATATATATATATATATATATAAAATATATAGTATATATATATATATATATATATAAAATATATAGTATATATATATATATAAAATATATAGTATATATATATATATATATATATATAAAATATATAGTATATATATATATATATATATATAAAATATATAGTATATATATATATATATATATAAAATATATAGTATATATATATATATATATATATAAAATATATAGTATATATATATATATATATATATATAAAATATATAGTATATATATATATATATATATATATATATAAAATATATAGTATATATATATATATATATATATATAAAATATTTAGTATATATATATATATATATATATAAAATATATAGTATATATATATATATATATATATAAAATATATAGTATATATATATATATATATATATAAAATATATAGTATATATATATATATATATATATATAAAATATATAGTATATATATATATATATATATATATATAAAAATATATAAAATATAAAATATATAAAAAATATATATATATATATATAAAATATATAGTATATATATATATATATATATATATATATATATATAAAATATATAGTATATATATATATATATATATATATATATATAAAATATATAGTATATATATATATATATATATATATATATATATATAAAATATATAGTATATATATATATATATATATATATATATATATAAAATATATAGTATATATATATATATATATATATATATATATATATATATATATATATATATATATATATATATATATAAAATATATAGTATATATATATATATATATATATATATAAAATATATAGTATATATATATACATATATATATATATATATATATATATATATAAAATATATAGTATATATATATACATATATATATATATATATATATATATATATATATATATATATAGTATATATATATAGTATATAATTTATCTATTATGTGCCACATCCGTATTTTATTATAACGAAACGAGAACAAGAGAGAATGCGAGTCGAGTTCGCCGACGCGATGTCCGTCTGTCCGTATGAACGCTTTGCTCTCAGGAACTTTAAAAGCTAGAGTTGAGATTAAGCATGTCGGTTTCAGAGACATAGACGCTCATATATGTTTGCAAAAATTGCTACGCCCATTCTAGCCCACACTTACTTTGAAAGCGGAACTGCACTTTTTACGCGGAGACCTGTGACAGTGGAAGTTTACGTGATTAAATGTATATTTGAATATACTTTTATAAAGGACCAGTGCTGGATTGTATATAATCTCGATTGTTATAAGCAATCCGCCCATGAAGGGCCTTAGTTATAGTTTACTATTTATGGAGTGGTTTGAAGGATTTTGTGTTTCGAACAAAAGTATTAATATTTAATGCAGGGTTATGCTTGGGTTAATTATTGGGGTTGGGGTTAATAACCATTTTAGGAAAAATGAATATTTGAATGCGATTTTATGTTAGCCCTGTTATTTATCAAGTTACTTAAAATTTGCATTTGATTGAACTGATATTTAAATTTGATAAATTTGTTTTCTGTTTGCAGGATTTAATCACCTACAACATAAAAACAATGTTACACTAATAAAAAATGGATTCAAGAAAGTCTCAGCAAGTCAACAGGCAAGAAGTTGATTTTCAGAAAAAAACAGAGGATGCATTTCCCTCAAGGTTTCATAAAAATAAAGCTTGTTGTGGACTGTTGGCTGTTGATGAAAGTCGCTGTAAGGACCAATGTGAAAACCACGTAGAGTCATCATTTGACACTCAAATTGCAGAAAATTCTTCAAAAAATGTTTCAAAAGAACTTAAATCCCAAGATCACATTTCCCCGAAAGATAAACAAATATCAGATGAATTAAGGAAGACAGATGAAAATATTAATAAATTTCAGAATATTAAAAAATCCCAGTCTGTAGAAAATTTAAAAAAAAATTCTGAAATAAATTTAACGAATAAATGTTTATATACAAATTTAAATGCAAGTCCTAAGGAAAAAAATGCCTTGGATGAACGAGCAATGTTTATTAAATTTCATTCTCTGGAATTGTGCGCTGATAAATTATGTAGTTTACACATACATGAAAAATGTTCTACTGATATCCATAAATGCGTAGTCGATTCCGAATCGAATAAGCCAAACAAAGTGGAAAAGTGCTTAGATTATGAAAGCGTTAAAAGGTATCCTTGTAAAGTTTCCAATGAACCACTTGAACATAATACGGCATCAAAACCTCAAATCTTATACGAGACTCGTCCTATCTACCCGAATGTACCGTATAGCCCTTATAGTACTCCTTTCAGTAGTCCTCGATCTAGTCGACGGAAACCAGCTTTTCGGGAGTCTAGAAGGATATCGATAGATAAATCTGGAAGTTTTCTTCAGTTAAACCAATATAGATTAATGGAACAAATTGGACAGGTAATAGAGTTTCTTTTGAATTAGTAATTATATCCATTATACCATATTATTTCATAAATCATTTTAACTTAAAGATATTTTAGAAATAAACTTTAAAATTAAACAATTTAATTACTTTTACTTAAATTACTCGAACGTCTCAAGATCAGCTCCAAGTTATTTAGAATATAGTGCTACCAAGGTATCTGTTTGGGAACAAGACACCCTTTTTTCCACTCTTAATATACCTTTGTAGATCTGTTAATTCCTATGAGTTCCCTATCACATTATATCCGTTCATTGTTTCATAAGCCTTCCTAGTACTATTCAATGACCAGTAAACGGAAATTGTTTATACACCTTTAGCATAGGCGTCGTATTCACCACTTCAGTCAAACACAGTTTTGTTTTCAATGCAAACACGCGCATTGCGGCCACCGAAGTCCTACTGGCGTTTTATTGATAACATAAACTTTCGGTCCTTCGAGTTCGCTCGCCCGCATCTCGTTTGATTTTTGATAATTGAACTTTATTGCGGTTTTGTAGACGCCATGCGGAGTGTTATTTAACAGCGGGGCAAAATTATTGGCGCGCATAATAATGCCATCAAGTTTATGGATGACATTTGATCTGTCCAAGCATTAGTAGTTCGTTTTGGGCAACTACGAGACAAATATATGCCTTCCATGACGAACAAGATTGGGAAAACCATGACGACGACTTTGCTGCATATGAGGAGAAGCATTACTCTACTCTATGTAGTTGTACCCCGACCGTTATTCGACCTCTTAATATCCCGCAGAGAAGCCAGGTGGACGGACTTTCAGTTTTAGAGAGTCAAACATACCAACTTTTCCGGGAATTATGAGGACTACAATACTTTTATGGGACGACCAATGTGAGCTTTACTGACTGTCAACGATTTAATTTCCTAAAATTCTATTTGTCTGGCAATGCTTATACATTACTCAAACATATTGCTATCACCAAGAAGCTTAAGAGCGGCTACATCAGCATGACAAACCATCTCTTATAATCTGATCGTTGTTAAACATTATTCGTGGGTTACGGGCACAAGACTGTGAGAAACGAAATCCCTTGTTAATTTTCATATTGTCAACCAAATTGTATACCTATACTCGCGAATCCTGGTCTCAGTGTGCTGACTCCGAGAAAAAGGGTGTCACCATTGACCAATTTTTGAAATTTTTTACATCTCGTTGCGACACAACACACACTCGAAGATCAGCTGTCACGCACCACGCTCATGCGCCGCTAAAGCGGGATGAGCTGAAATGTGCATCGTGTACACAGGCTTATCCACTGTTTAGGTGCCGACCATTCATGGCACTGTATCTTGCATCACTGCGAGAATTTCTGAAATTAAACAAGCTCTGCTTCAATTTTCTCAGTCCCACGCAAATGGCTGGTAATTGTTTATTAAAACACACATGTCGGATTTAATGCCGCATGCATTCGTACGGTCGCAGGTTCGCAGGCACTTTTTTCACGCCTGGGGAAATATTACGTGCAGGATGCCACTGGAAACTGGATCTACAACAACGCTGGTATCAGAATCGTTCTTGGTCTAGCAGCCAACAGCGATGTCATTACCCGAGGTCGCGCAAACTTTAGGCTGAACTCTTGCAATTGGAATCAAACCACTGAATTTACCTCTTTTATTTTGACATCGCTGACGTTATCACTTCCAGCCCAATCTTCCCTTAGCAGATCCAACCGTGTGAAGTGATTCCGAACATATTGAGTATATAAATTCTTGATCACGATAAATTACAGAGCTGATCTGGCCCTGTCCGTTATTCTGTCCGTCCGTATGAACGTCGAGATCTCAGGAACTATAAAAGCTAGAAGGTTGAGATGAAGTATACTGTTTATAAAGACATAGACACCGCCCACTCTAACGCCAAGAAACCGCCCAAAACCACCACGCCCACACTTTTGAAAAATGTTTTAATATTTTTAAATTTTTGTATTAGTTTTGTAAATTTCTATCGATGTGCCAAAAAACTTGTTGACACTCCCACTCTAACACCCACAAGCCGCCCAAAATTGTCAAGCCGAAATTTCGCATTTGATTTTCTACCAGCCGAGTAAAGGGATATTCGAGGAACTCTATAGCATTTTCACTTGTTTTTAATTATATTTTTTTTGGCCAATTTCTATCGATATGCGAACATGAATGCTGAGTAAATGATAGTCGAGAACCTGTATTATAGCGTAAACAAAGTAAACAATACGCACACATAGAAAATAGGAGCTCAAAAGAAATTGATAGTAAAATACATGCGCCAGCAAACATATCAAACCTAGATACATTAAAATAGATCATCGTAGTAATAGCGCTCGGGAAAGATAGGTGCAAGATAAGATTAGCCAAGTGCAAGAAAAGGAGCCAAGCCTAATTATGGAAATAACCCACATCACGGAAAAGAAACTGGATGTTGAAACGAAGTGATCCAAAGAAATGACCTTGAGATAAGCCCTTGTTAGTCCAGAACAAAGAGTATAAAGAGAAAAGAGCATGTGGCATAAATAAGATATGTTGAAGTCCAAATATAGAAAATACTTACAAAATAGCCTGCAGAGCCTTTTGTCAACTCAAAAAGGATCGGTACAGGAAGGGATCGCCAAGACGCAGAGGAAAGAGATTAAGACCTCAAACCGCAGAAAAAATAAGAGGATATGAGTCGAAGGCCCCCGTAGCTAGTACCCATTAAATTTATTAGGTTTAGTATTGTATACTATATTTAATTTTGTTAAATAAATAAAAATAAGAGGATACCCGGATAGGAGACCCTCATAAGAAAGCATGTATTTGGTATCAGTTGGGAGGAAACCAGTCAATCGCCGATTTCAACCCCAAATATGAATTTGTTGCATTCAGAACAGACAACTTTAAAGAGGTTATCTAGTTTTACGAGAAAAGGCACTGAACGCTTCATCTAACTCATCTAAAATCTATTGGAATTTAAAGATAAAAATGTTTATCTATTTTACTTCATCTTCTACATCTTCATTTTGGGTGTCTCTTTTGGCTTCGACCCAAACTATATCGCAAATTGCAATTACACCCGTTACTCGGAGAGTATAAGGGTAGATTCGTTGAATACTATGTAACATGCAGAAGAAAGCGTTTCCGACCATATGAGGTATATATATTTTTCTTCAGGATCAATAGCAGAGTCGATCTGTTCATGTCCGCCCGTCCATCTGTCCGTCCGTTCTCAGGAACTAGAAGGTTGCGATTAAGCATACAGATTCTAGATTTTGTACCTTTTACAGTTTGTTAACCCATGTTGCCACACCCAATATATTTTTTCAAATTTTTATTAGTCTTCTACATTTCTATCGATTTGCTAAAAACTTTTTGCCACGCCCACTCTATTTGAAATTTTTTTTTTTTAATGTGATTTTTCTTCGTTGTATGGTTTGTCTTGCCATTTTGGATTAGTATACCGGGGAACTCGACTATAGCATTCTCTTCTGTTTGTTTTAATTCATTGTTGTGATAGACACAACAATTCAGCAACATCGTTGCTTAAGAAATATCTGTTCTGTTTTATGAATAAGCTGTCAGCTAGCATTGCTTTGTGAGCGGTTTTTTAATTTCTTACGTTTATTTTAATGTTGCTATTCCCCAAGTTGTATACTTGGCGATAGCCGTTAAATAAAGAAAAAAAAGACAACACTAAAAACGAAAACCATGTAGTCACACATGGGTCAAAAAACTTTCGCTGCGTCTCTGTCTCTAGAATCTGTATGTTGAATCTCAACCTTATAGCTTTTATAGTTCCTGAGATCTCGACGTTCATACAAAAAGACATTGGTCCTGAACATGATTATATGTATATACTTTATATAGTCGGAAACGCTTCCTTCTGTCTGTTACATACAAACATAACGGGTATAATAAATAAAATCATTTCCTTGAAATTGTTTTTTACATGTTAGTCAGTGGACAGGTCACGGTATTATTGTCGACAGTACGCCTATTCCAATAACCTAAGAAACCGATACTAGGAAGTGTAAACTCGTTAAGTGTTTAACGGATATTTCCGAGATTATGAATCATAGACGTTGAATTATACCCGTTACTCGTAGATTAAAAGTAGAGTACATTTTTGATTTTTTTCGTTTTATTTTTTGTCTCGCCAATTTCTACAGGTATAACAAAAACACTTTGGCCACGCCTCTTACACCTTCAAGCCGCCCAAAATTTTTGAACAATTTAGACAATACAATAGCTTTTTTCTTTTTTATTTTTCACAGGGCTATGTGTAGATTGAAGTTACTGAAAATATTATAAATCATTGTTTACTTTTAGGGTTCCTACGGGCTCGTTAAATTGGCTTATTCCGAAGAAGACTCCACTCATTATGCAATGAAAATTCTTTCAAAAAAGCGCCTCCTACGACAAGCTGGTCTTATGCGGCGAGGACCTCGAAAAGCAACATCACCTCTAGATCGAGTTTACAGAGAAATAGCAGTTTTAAAAAAACTCGATCATCCAAACGTCGTCAAGTTGGTAGAAGTACTGGATGACCCACTTGAAGATTCATTGTATATGGTTTTTGAATTGGTAAAACAAGGTGAAGTTCTGAGGATTCCAACAGATAATCCCTTGTCTGAAAAAAGAGCTTGGAGTATATTTCGGGAATCTTTACTTGGATTGGAATATTGTGAGTAGAACATAGCAAAAAAAAAAGACTTCCAATCGAAAGAAGAAAATCAAAATGACTATAAGCAATTGTTTAATATAGATATATATATGTGGGAAAGTCCCAAGTTTAAGTCGGACTCCGTACTGAGTTTACTTGCTCATTACTTGATCAAAGATGTCCAAGCAAACATAGAAGATCGAGAAGGAGAAGAATCTTGGTTGGAGGCAGATATACGATAATTGGTGTTAAGGATCAAGCGCGGTACAAAGTAGAACCAAAGACACTAGAATAACAAGATGTGTAACGCCATACGATTTGTTTGGAAACGATTTTTTCGGCGTGGCTCTAGAGGTGGCTCCAGGTTTTTTTGAATTTGAGTTCAAGAGCGAGAGAGCGGAGAGCTCTACAGCGAACAACTCTTTTCTACGCATACAGTGACAACTGTATGTGTGCACACGTATGCTCATGCATTGTAAATTTGCCAAAATATGCCCTTCACCTTAAAAGTTATTAGACATAAAATATATATTATTTTTGATCAATTGGCACCATGTATATATAGCTTAGAAATAGTAATAGCCGAATCTATGTTCGAAAATGACTTTTTATTAGAATATTTGTCATTAGAGTATTCAGCTTGCGACGTATGAAAAATTAATAAGGCAGTGATTGTTGAGTGCTTGTGTCCGCACTTCGTGCCTCAAGATATGACTTTTGTAATAAACATTTTTTATATTTTTATTTATTTTATAAATTTTTATTTTCTACAACGTATTATTTTTATGAAATATTTATTTCTCAATGTAATGACTTATTTTAAGAAAATTTATGTTTTAAATTAAAGTAGTTATATTAAAATCCTTTGTATTTTGTCGTTTTGTTGTAAAAGTAGGGAAATATAAGCGCAAATAGTAATTGAGATAAGTAGTGTAAAATAACTCGTCCTTTTCGGTCCTTTTACAATTGAAATAGCCCCTCGTGGTGTTCCCTGGGTAACATAAATATAAATATGTAAACGCCAGCTAATTCGAGCAGCGATTTTTACAAACGAATATTAAAAACACACAAGCAAGCAAATTTTATTTTTAGATTTCTTACGCTCTCAGCGTAAGCGAGCGGACCGAGAGCAATTTTGGTCGTCACCAACAAATTGGCTGCATAGTGCCAAACCAATTCACTATGGTCCAGAATTGGTTTTTTTTTGGCAATGTATGGCCGTTATGCATCTTGTTATTCTAGTGCCATTGGTAGAACGCATAGGAGACACAGAATGACTATTTAGAACATAAACCTTTGCTGAATATTTGAAGCAGTTTTCTGGTTCAATCAACGCGGATAAAATGTCAGGAGGTGCAACTTATGATCCTTCCAGGATTATGCCAGGAAGACAGCCCTCCTCATTCAAATTTCACATATACACAAAAGCAAGCATGGTATCCCGACACCGACTAATGGAGCTTTATAAGTGCATAAGAAGAGTACTTAGATTGTCCGAAAGCACTTATGCCTATATAAGTTGCAACCGCTCATAGAATTAAATATATAGGTTATACAGTGGCTTGCGTCCACAGATATTTATACCCGTTAGTAGTAGAGTAAAAGGGTACACTAGATTCGTATGTAACAGGCAGAAGAAAGCCATTCCGATAGCCGAATCGATCTGGACTCGTCCGTCTGTCTATATGAACGTCTCGATCTTAGGAACTATAAAAGTTAAAAGTTTGAGATTAGGCATACAGATTTTAAAGACATAGACGCAGTGAAGTTTGTTGATCCATGTTGCCATAGATTGGTTTAGATTATTCTTCGTTTTAAACGCCCAAAACGGTCACGCTCAAACTTTTAAATTAGTAAAGTAAATAAGCCAGCCAAAATCGTCTCGGTAACTATACCCGTTATCTGATAGTCGAGGAACTCCACTTTAGCAAATTCGCTTGTTTTGTATTTTCTAATCTATTTTTGAATCTAATAAACTCTTTCACTCTACGAGTATGGGGTATACTGAAATATTCTTGATAAGGATCACCAGCCAAGTCGACCGGGCTATGTCCGCTCGTATGTTTGCCTGTCCGTCCGTATGAACGTTGAAATTTCAGGAACTATAAGAGCTGGAAAGTGGAGATTCAGCATGAGAGGGTTCCAGAGGCATAGACTCCCAAAATCTTGAAAATGGTTTGGATTTTGTTCATTTAATATCCTTTTTGCCAATTCTTATTCCTATTCTCACACCCTCTAGTTAGTCAACGGTTACCTGATAGTGTTATATAATCATCATCCAAACAAACTGTTGAATTTATTTTATTTTTCTCTTGCCAATACCGATCCATACGCATCAAATATTTCGGATCCGACCTCTCTTACGCCCTTAAAACATTCACGCCCACTTTTTGGAAAATGACTCGATCTTTTTGGATTTATAGTATTTCCCTTTCTATTCATATTTTGGGCACGCCCCCACCGTATAACCCACAAATATCAACATTTTGTACACACAATGGTGTCTTCCTCGGCAACATCTATGAAACGGATCTTCGTGTATACGGCTATTCCCTCTTGGTTTTACCTTGGTATTATTTATCGGCCTATGAAATTTAAAAAGACAACTTTGCTTAAAGCATCAAAAATAAAATACTTTTGTTCTATTTTTGTGTGTTTTTGACAAACAGTGCACCATCAAAAAATTATCCATGCCGACATTAAGCCTGGAAATATATTATTAACCGAATTTGGACAAGTAAAAATAGCTGATCTTGGCGTATGCAATGAATTCCTTGGGGATGATGCAACAATAAGTAATGGATCAACGGCTGGAACTCCAGCTTTCCGGGCTCCTGAAACGCTAATCCCTGGACAGGTATACAGTTTTTTAGATAATAAACAATTAACAATTAAAATTACGTGCATTCTTTATTCCATTTGTTTTCTTATATAGAACGAATATTGTGGAAGGGCGGCAGATGTGTGGGCCTTAGGCGCTACTCTATATTCCTTAATATTCGGAAATGTGCCGTTCCTAGCTGATTCAGTGCCCTTACTGTACGAAAAAATTAAACACGATTCTGTCAAATTTCCAGAAAACCACAAAGTAACTGAAAATTTAAAAAGTTGCATAGTTCAAATGTTGGAAAAGGATGCGAAGCACAGAATCACTATTCCCCAGTTAAAGGTGCTAAACGAAGTGACTTTTTGTATTGCTATTAAAAATTTTATTTTTAGACCAGTAAATGGGTAACTTCCGATGGGGAGTATCCCTTGCCGACCGAAGAAGAAAATTGTTGCTTGGTGCAAGTAGACGACGAAGACATAGACTCCGTCGTGCGCAGCATTCCTAAATTAGACACACTTATTTTAATAAAAACAATGTTAAAAAAGCATTCATTTGGCAACCCGTTTGTAAAAGGAAGTTCTGGAACATCATCATCACTCGCGGGCTGCTCGAGGATTGAAAGGTTCATACGCGCAGGTCGATCTAATTCAGCACCTGGTTCATATCATATGCCAACAGCCAGGTATAATAATTCCGATTATACAAATTTTACTATTAATCTGTTTATTTTTTTAGACAGCCTTCGTCGGATACTCTCCTGCCATCACTAATGGAACATTGCTCTACTCAATGTAATGAAGAAACTCATAGTTTTGATTATTAGAAACAGCTTGTCCAACTATAATTTATATCTATAAGTTTACATAGAACAAAAAAACAAATTTTATACTTTTGAATTGGACAGTTTCTAAAAGCCAAATACTTGAAATAGTTTAAAATATTTCATTTTTAGTGATTAAATTTACGTATTGTGATAAAAATAAATGTAGAATATTTAGTTTTTGGGAAAATGAGGAATCGACTTAGTCGTTTTTAAACGTGCGTCCATTTTCCTATTTATTACATTGCTATTAAGTAAAAATACAAGAATATTTGTCAGGAGTTTGGACAGCCGCGGCGGAATGATGGTGGCGCTCGTATCTGGCGGAGCGTTGCTGGAGCACACCACGTTGGATATGTTGCCCCAGCTGATGTCCTTGCTGATGCAAAAGTTGCCTGCGGTGCAACAGCTGACCTCTCGCTTGATGAAATCAGTTCCAGAGCGAAAGTGCGAAATCGTTTATATTGGATCCGACGGTTTTAGACAGGGCCGATCACAGGCCGGCGATATCCACGACAGCCAGCTGCAGCCGTTATGCCGACCAGAAGGACGATCCCAACAAGGAGGAGGAGGCTTTCTGTGGAGGGGCAACCCAAATTACCCAGGGCGAAGAATGTGTTTCCTACCTTCAGGAGCTTGGTTGGGAACCACCAGTCTAGACAAGCATTTTATGGAGTTTCTGGAATGAAAATTCTTGTTCAGCTTGGATATTTTCAAGACCTGGAGTTATGGTTCCACTGTGAAATACGTATCCCAGAATATGTACTTTGTGTGTAAGATTTGCCAGTTGATGCGCAATCTGTTTCTAGCAACCTTTAGGCTTTATTTTCCTTAGGAAGTCTCCTCTTGTCGTCCATGTACATAACGACCCAAAATGGGGCGCCACCAAAACCATCGCCCCCCATCGATATGGCCCTATCATCATCGAAACCAACACTTACTAAAGACTATGCTGAGTTTTGGCATAACGATTAAATAATTGGTAGCTTGGAAGAATCAACACGGCACTGATGCAGTCAAGCAGTCGATCGGCGCCTTACGTGATGCTCACGCTGTACGGGAAGTATATTTGATCGGTTCCTTGACATTGTATACTTTGTTCTTCCGTTCTGCAGATCACAGAAGAATGGAGCTTCTCCTGTGGCTGACAGCCCATACGGAAGGCCACCTCGATTTTCGGCAGATGCGCATCCTACTCTCTGTGATCCTATTCCAAGAAGATCCGGATTGCCGCCAACACATTTCGATTTACCGTTTCTGCTTTGCGGTGAGTATATCGGCGTCTTGATGTGTTGGATTCCGAACCCATCGACATCTTCTCAAACGTCATAGTTGTGAACTATTTTACATTTACTGACTGCACTGTTTCAGGGACCCCGAAGATGTAAAAAATTTCGATCACCAGAAAATCTACTACGTTTGCCGGCGTCGCATCCTTCATAGCGTTCAGGAAAATGTGTTTTGAGAAATGGACCACTACAATAAATATCCATGCGGTACCGCTCTTTGACCTCGGATATTTTTTTAAAAAGCCGATGTAGGGTATCTGTATAGGACTTGCACGTTATGGTATTGCAAGCTTGCAGAGAAGCTAAAGGAAATCGGACTTAGGCCATCTGAGCAAGATCCGTGCCTGTTCGTCAAACAAGGCGATGGAAAATATCTACTGGTCACCATTTACGTGGATGATTTGCTTTTGGCATCAAATCATCCTAAATGGTTGGCAGAAACCAAAGCCCACTTAGGAGCATCATTCAAAACGAAAGATTTTGAACCAGTCAAGACATATTTGGACATTGAATTCAAACATGTGAGAAATCAGACTGTTTTCATGAGTCAGGAGAAGTACACCGACAATATTCTTCGAAAATTCGGAATGGAAGACTGCAAGCAAGCTATCACACAGGTCGAGGCGATGTCAGCATTAAAGCGTCCAGAGAAGCCAGACAATGAGTAAATGAAACGGCATCCTTATCAAATCTTAATTGGTTCTCTTGTGATTCTTGCATTTTCGTGGATTCCATATCTTGGGAAGCGCGCAAGGAACGCACCGTGGCTTTGTCGAGTACTGAGTCAGAATACTTGGCGATGTCGGAAGCTATAAAAGATGCTCTAAGAAGATAAATCAAATAAAGCATATCAATTATTCAGCAATAAACAAATAAACATATTTGCTTGCTTCAATCAATCTATAATCCTGATTTAAGTTCAAAGAGGGAAAATTCCTCGAGTTCCCCGACTATCAGTTACCCGTTACTCAGCTAGTGTGAATGCGAACTTAAAATTTTATAATTTTTCTCGGATATCGATTGATATAGGGGAATAAAATGAGAAAATTTAAAAATTGTTCCAAAGTGTGGGCGTGACCGGTTCGGCGACTGTAGGTCTTTAGAGTGAGCGTGCCAAACAAACAAAATTAAGAAAAAATATCCAACAATGTTTCACAAATGTGTGGTGGCAGTTTTGTGAGGTTTAGGGCGTTAGATTGGTCGTTTGTTGGCAAATCGATAGATATTTACAAGACTAATAAAATTATGAAAAAATAATCAACAAATTTTCAAAAATTAGGGCTTGAAAGTTTTAGGACGTTTCGATAGAAATTTACAATAATAAAAATATAAAAACATATCAACACATTTTTCAAAAGTGTGGCAGTTTTGTGCGGCTTGTGGGAGTTAGAGTGGGCGTGGCAAAATGGGTCAACAAACTTGCGCTGCGTCTCTGTCTCTAGAATCTGTATGCTGAATCTTAACCATCTAGCTTTTATAGCTAAGATCTCGTATATTTATACTTTATTTATTTTATTTATATTATAAATATGTAATATATTATATATAATATTTATACTTTATATAGGCGGAAACGCTTCCTTCTGCCTGATACATACCTTTCAACGAATCTAGTATACCCTATTACTATCCAAGTAACAAGTATAATGAAGACTTAGAGAATGACTAGAAGAATTATACGTTAGGTTAAGATTGGTTAGATTGCAAATGAGAATTCAATGGATCAGCTGAAACTATATTTATATAAATGGAATTATAATTAAATATAAATGGAAAAAAATGAAATGGTAATAAATAGATTTAATGGTTTGTCGAGTACTTGTGTCTAACACTTTCTTAAATATCCGGTACATTTCAAATTGTATGAATAATATACTACACAACATTTTTGGTACCCATTGCTTAGTATATTTAGACGATTTAGACGATTTCCTAAAAAGGTGTTAAACGGTGTGAGTAGTCTTAAAACTCCCCACAAATTCGGGTGCAGGGAAGCGGCCTAACGGGAGTTAACGGACCTTGACCCCGACAAAGCGGAGAGACGGTGAACTAAAATGGACGCAACGTGAACAAACAGGACATATAGTTAGACTCGAGCGGGCCGTACGCAAAAGGCGAAATAACAGGATCCACGCAGAATATAAAGGGACAGCGTACAGCTTGAGGCAGTCAGTCACAACACGCGAGGATAGTCAAGAAGAGTACTGGAGCGAGTCGCGCGGTCCGAAGGCGACAGTAAGCTTGAACGCGCGGAGAAGGTGACAGTCCGCTAGAACGCACGGATAAAGTGACGGTCACTAAAACAGACAGTCAGAAGGTGTTGGGCAGTGAAAAACGCGCAGGACAGAGAATGAAGGACGAGCACTGCAAGTGAAGATCGATCGGCGGAGCAGGAAAAACAAGGACCTGGCGTTGTTAGAAGGGACAGTAGGGTTCGGCTTATTTGCGAAAGTGCGAATTCTCAGGGTCTCAAATTGTTCGTTTTGGTGTAAAGCTTAAATTTGTAAAGTTTTAGCCCGATCGGATAATGTTTAGAGGTGCCTCTTTCAACCAAAAGTTTGATATAGGCATTTTTTTGATAAAATGCTGTATTTTTTTGGGTAAAATTCTGTTTTTTTTGTGAGCATTTAAGGTATTAGGTCACAAATTGCTATAATCAACTTTATTTTAGTTTTATATGATAAAATATATTTAAAATATATAAAAATTTATTTTAAATTAATTTTTAAGCGATTTCTTACTGCTGAATGGGTACTTCTTTGTATACTCTTTGACAATTTGTAATATTCGAGCTCTTTAGTTGTTAATTTCTAGTTATAATCTTGCATTAGATCTTCTGAAGGTGGCAACAACAGTGATGCTTTGTCTGCTGTTCAAGAACATATGGACATTTCAAGTTCAGATTTAGTAAGAAAAAGTAGTTGCATCCACTGGCGTTGAAATATCTCGTGCAACCTTCAACATGCTAACAGAGTGGGGAATTTCGTATAAAATCGTTGCATGTTTTGATACAACTGCATCAAATTGCGGAAGATTTAACGGTTAAGCAGTTTTTTTAGAACAGTTATTGGAACGCATTTTGCTTTATCTTCCATGCAGGCATCATATATGTGAATTATATTTACGAGCTGCTTTTAAGTCAAGTGCTGGATCTTCAAATAGCATGGGCCAAAATTGACCAAAAACTCTTTATATTTGGTATACTAAATGAAAGAATCAGTTTCTTGATTACTGTCGATGTTAATTGAAAAAAGATCATGCACGTAATTTTCTTTTTTGGGAATAGTCCCGGAAGGCTATAATTTCCGACCGCCTGGCCCTTTGCATCATGCTCTCTGGATGTCTAAGGCAATTTATACACTGAAGCTATACCTTTTTCGAGAAGTCTTCCGTTTAACTAAACACGAGGAAAAGTATTTGCGTGATGTGTCTGTTTTTATAGTGAAATTTTATGTACAATTGTGGTTTGGATCCCCGTTGGCCGTTGAAGCTCCTAATAGAGACTTTCAATTTATTCGGGCTAATTATTTATGGTACCTGGCAGACGAAAATATCACATTAGCCCTATTCGATGATAACGTTACTGTCGCAGAAAAACGAAAAATGGCTCAGCGCCTTTTAGCCTTTGCGGATGATACAGAAAAGGAAGAACATTCCGTTAAGCGCATTAATTTAAAAGTACGAGATTTGTCTCGTACTCTCGAGATTGTTTCATCGAAATCTTTTTTAGTCATAGTCGAAGGTCATGATCACGAAGACTATAAAAATGCTGTTGAGATTGTACGAAAATTAAAAGTTGGTAATGATATTGCAGAACGTGGCGTTAAACTAATGCAAGAAATTAAGAACTAAAGAGCTCGAATATCAAAAATTTTTACAAGTTGTCAAAGAGTATACAAAGAAGTACCCATTCACCAGTCAGAAATCGCTTAAAAATTAATTAAAAATAATTTTTATATATTTTAAATATATTTTATCATATAAAACTAAAATAAAGTTGATTATAACAATTTGCGACCTAAAACCTTAAATGCTCACAAAAAAACAGAATTTTAACCAAAAAATACAGCATTTTAGCCAAATATCAAAATTTTGATTGAGAGAGGCACCTCTATACATTATCCGATCGGGCAAAAACATTAAAAATTTAAGCTTTAGACCAAAACGAACAATTTCAGACCATGAGACCTTCAATTTTAGAACTTATCATAATCTCAACCCTCCAACCTTTTTTAGTTCCTGAGATCTCGACGTTCATGTCGATATCTCTAGACAGGTCCAGATGTACTCGGCTATTGATCTTGAGCAAGAATATATCTATACCTTAAATGGTAGAAAACGTCGCTGTTTACTCTACCAATAATAAGTTCATCATGAGTCGGGCACAATTAGGCTGACGTACTACTTTCAAAAATAATAACAGTTTTTTATTAATATTATATACATAACTTTCACCTTCACCATATGTAGACCATATGTAGAAAAATACAAATTATTAGAATGAAGTCCCACAAAACAGGCGTCAGACAAATAGTGGTAGAAGCCTTAGAACTTTAAACGAGTATGATAAGTCTGATTGGGATATATGATTCCAATATTTCCAATGGTACATAATAATTGCCCTTATGAGTTAGTATTTGGTTGAACAAACAATATACCGAAGTATTTTAATACTTTAACTAGTATAGAAACGTTTTATAATTATGCTAAGAATAGTAAATTCAGATTAGAAGTAGCATAAAAGAGAGCTATAAGTATGTTTAAGAAGCATAAAGTGTGCAGTTTTGAGTGAGATTAAAATTTACAAGACTAATAAAAATATGAAAAAAGTTCAAAACATATTTCAAAAGTGTGTGCGTGACAGTGTTGAGCAGTATTTCAAAAAAGGAAATCTATATGGTACGTTTGTAGCGGTTGCTTATCTTTCCTGACTGATAAGGTTCGCCTTTCTAAATCCTCACTTCCTATTTTGGTACATAGAATTCTTTCTCAACTATGACGCGCTTCTTGTGAAGGCTGTTTCCGTGATCATCATTAAGCTAGCTAGACAGAGAGCATCAGAAAGGCGAATACGGGTCCCAGCTCTGTTTTGAAGAATCCAACGAGTGCACATCTATTGAAGCGTCAGTACGCAGTTCAGTCTCGTGCGGACTGTAGGATTTTACAATATGGTGTAACTGAAATTAGTTAAATATAATATAATACAAAACAGAACTCGCGCCGCCAAGAACTCATATTTTTAGTGGAAAAATCAAAACACACAACAATACAACGACATCTAACCACTGTGACAGTGATCGTGGAAAAACTTAATTGGAAACTAATTAATTCCATAATCCAATTAAGAATTTATATATTATAAAAAGGTGGACCGAATACTTAATAAAAATAACAAGAATACAAGAATAATAAAAATCAAACGCAATAAGAAAAAAATAAACAAATAAAACCAAACTAAAAATATAATTAAAAATATTAAAAAAATAAAAAAGTCAACACCAAGAAGGAAGGAAGAGTCGAGGGGGGCAATCCCTCGCTACAACTAAATACAAAAAATTGAAGGAAGACCCAAACAGAAAATAATCAGCACAACTAAACGGATGGAAGAGTGAAACGGAAAGTATCGTGAACAGAAAAAAATATGAAGTCCTTAAAAAATAAATAAAATAAGAGCAGATATAGGGAATACTATAAAGCTTAAAATTAAACATTACAAAATCAATTAAAGAAAACAATCTGGAAATTTTAATAAATAGTTTTGAAAATTTAAATTTAACAATGGCAATCAGAGGTTCAACACCTTTTCTGCGGGCGGTATAACCAACATTTGGGTGAAGGGACCAGAAAAATTAAAGGGATAGAAGGGCAGTTAAACGCTTAAATGCGAAACTACCCCTTAAGTAGATAAATCCTTACCAAAGTTTACAGGAGAAACAATCCAATATGTACGCTGGAGAGAAGCTGAAGAATTTGCCATGAGTCTATATAAAATTCAAAGCGAACAATATCTACGTAATTCTACGTAATAAATTCATGGGAACAGCATATGATGCTCTAACTAACTATGGTACAGTTTTAAACTTTCAAGCAATGCTTTCCAGATTGGTTTTTATTTATAACGATAAAAGACCAATCCATATTCTCGAATCAGAATTAAGCTTCCTTAGACAGGGACGCTTAAGGATTACAGAATTCTATAACGAAGTAAATAATAAAATGACATTACTCATAAATAAATTTATAATGACATATGGAAAGGACAGTGAAATAACCACAAAAACTAATAAAACAATTGAGAGCAACGCTGTCAGAATTTTTATTTCCGGATTGAACGGTCCAATCTCAGTCAGAAACACTCTTTTCCCTAAACCCAACACACAACAGACTTGCCAAATGCTCTGGCAAAGTGTCAGGAAGTAGAGTCTAACAACTTTCAAGCCCAATTTGCCAATAGGTATTATGGATTTAGGAATGAAAATAAAAATCAGGGAAACAACCTAATTTAATCCAGTAGATTCCAGTCAGAATAATAATACATCAAATAGAATGAATAATAATCAGAATAATAATAAGAATAATAATTTGCCGCCAAACGGGACCTTTGGACAAAACAATAATTGGAAAAGAACCCAACATAGGAATGCCTTATAAAACCAGAATAGACAGAAAAACTAAAATCAACTCAACAAAAATAAAAACTTTAATTGGGAATTTATGAAAATAAAAAAGAATTGCCAACTTACAAGAGAGTATCTACAGTTCATGGATACTTAATTATAAAATATTACCATATATTGTACCATATATTAACAATATTTGAAACAAAACATCTATTTTATGAAATAGAAGGTTTAGAATCCGACTTATTAATTGGGTACAATCTATTAGGGAATATTGGAGCTAAGATAGATGCAGAAAAGGGAATCAGGGAATCATCAATATTATGACAATGAGGACAAAAACGATTTATGTTTAATTGAGAAAAAAATGTTCTTCCATTTAAAAAATATATTATAAAAAATACTTTGGTGAACAAAAAATATTTAAATCCGAAACGGTAATGAGCCAATGAAGTTTATATAGCTTGGGATCAAAGAATCCTAAGCACGCCGACGTTGAATTATCCGTTAACAAGAAAACTAATAGTTTGGGATCCACAAGTCCTGAACACGGTGTCCATATCCATAATCTAAAAATAATTTCAAAACAAATAAAAGATTTCGAAAATAAGATTATTAATAAAATTGAAAAGGAGCTTTCTAAAATAAATATGCAACTCCCTTTTCGAACATATATTCGAGGATAAATAAATACAGACAATGATGATAGGGAACTTTAGAGCAAACATATCCTTATGCTCTGTCAGTCTCAGATTTCGTTAATAATGAAATCGATAGAATGCTAAAGGAACAAATTATATGACCAAGTAGAAGCCCTTATAATTCACCAGTCTTAGTAGTGCCCAAAAAGGGTCAAAATGAAGATGGTGAAGATCCCGATATCCTGATACTGTATTTACTTTTTGAATTTCCTCGAATAACCTCGTAGCACTTAAGTTTTTCTTTAAATTCACTCATATCACTGTTGGCAAACATCCTTGCGACGCCTTGCATTGATCGCTTTGCAAAAATGCAATTCATGTAAGTCATTCCAAATTCATTTACCCTTCTTCTTCTTCTTCTATTGATCGTTTTCGCCAGTGAACGATCGAAAGTTTAAAGCTAATTTCGATATACACTGTTCTGCTCACTTCTTGCATATTTCTGATTATTTTTGTCACTTCTGCCGCTTCGCACGCCTATATTGTCTATCTCTTCCCGAGATTCTTCGCCGATTTCATTACCCGTTTCATCCCCTGCGCTTTCGTCTTTGTCATTTTTCTCGCACAAATGGGTTTGTCAGGTCCTCCTCGTTTTGCGACCTCATCGTTTTGCAGTGTATACTCTATGTGTATTCTCTATTCGGATGAAGAACTCTCAAAATCTTCCGAAATTTTCTTTTGTCCAGCTTATTCACGTGTTTGTTTAGTATTTCAATTCATGTTTTTATTTTTCGTTTAGTTTTTGTTGTGTTGAGCCCCCAAATTATGTGGAAATGAGTTATAACAACTTTTATTTATCTTATGATGATGTGTTTAATAAACTGATCCTTAATGATTATGATTGACTATAGTTAAAGGGTTTTTGCAGAAAACGTCGTTGTCGACACATCTAATCCTTGAACCAATTCCACATTGCAGCAAATATATTTAGCAATTATGCACTCTAGTCTACATTTTTCTTTACACATAATTATGATTGACATATTTTGTAATCTATTAAAGTGTTAATATGACCAATTAAGTCAATTTTAGTTTTGACTGCGAAGACAACTTTGCATTCAACAGAGGCTGTCGCATAGACTAGGTATGTGCTAGCCACACAGTCCAACTAGTCTATGTTCTAGTTGCGACAACCTAAGACGGACTGTATGCTAGGCATCTAAGCCGACTCCGGCGTGATGACTATGACAGATGAGCGTATCATTTAGTACCATTTAGGAAACCAAAGTGTAGAACCAGGTGATACTTTGAAAGATTGAAACTTTTCTTATCATTAGTTGTTTTGGATGCTCTTGATGGACGCTATTGTCCTGCAAAAACAAGAGCGTTATTAAATCTCTCCAGCAATGTGCTGATGATGGTTTTTCGATTTTCGAGGTCGTACACGAAGAGTAGATAGAACTCCGACGCAGATTGCTTGCCACAATGAAAGTCTGAAATCCAACATCAAGCGGTATAATCAGAAGGAACATTAGCCCCGGTAATACTTTCCCAACTTTTCTTTCCGATAAAAACTCTGACATTTCTGCCTAAAAATGGACTATGACACCAAATTCACAACTATGTACCACATCTAGTCAGCCAGTGGACTCGCAAGTACATACCTCTTGGCATGCTAAATCATATTACCTCCTACCTAAACTGAGGCCGTCTTAAATGAGACCATCTTTTTAGGTCCACCTTATAAGCTTATAGAACAGGTCCACCTTATAAGCTTATAGAACAGTTAACAATAACAGAGATAAAGAAGATTATTTGGTTTTAGATATTGGAGCGCCAGAAAAAAATCGTTATTGCTGTGGTATGTCACAAATATGTGTAGTAAAATTATCTCTACTTTAGTATTTATGTGCCTATTGCCTAATTTCACACTTTTTCAAGAAAACTTGACAAGGGTATGCAAAGTTAGTGTAGTTCTTGGTCAAATTTAAAATCAGTATAATAATTTACGAATTAATATATTTTAGATAAAATGCCTTGACGAATTTACTAATACAACATCAGGCACGGCATATTGGAAGTATAAAGGCATTCCTTACGCAATATCTGAAGATCTGCTGTGCCTTAAATCTGACCATCAAATCTTAATGCGTGTGTGCGATACAAATTATGGGCGTTGGATACCAGATCTGATAGAGTGCAAAATAAAAATAAACAAAAACCTGCACTGCCCTGATGACCTTTTTGAAATTCGAAATGTTGGTAAACTTCCAATTTGTCTAAAAATTTCAACTGAACCTAAAGCATTTAATGAACAATTTTGCTACGGCTCAAATATAATTCCAATGGATTTAAAAAGTTTTGAACTATCCAAAGTATCTCAGTTCTTGAAAAAAATGGATATAAGTGAATATTGGCTTCCAATTCGTCGAAATAACGAGCTAATGCCTTATGAAGTACGTCTGCCAGGAAAATCATGGAGAAAAAAAATAAATAGGAGTATAATACACTTGAAAAATAACCCCAACGAGCACTGTCTGAAGCGAACTATAAGTAATCAAACTCCAACTGACTTTAAAAGCCAAATAGTATCTGTGGACTGCAATGCTTTCTTGAATGCAGTTTGCATTTTTAAGTCGGAACTGATATCTAATGCTGGATGCCCGAGCGGCTTTGGAGCTTTAGTCTATCAGCCGGCAGTATGTTATGGTATTGACTGGAATAATACTACTTCTGAACCGCTCGATCTTAAAGAGTACTTAAAAAAACGAAATTGGCTTAGACGGATTTTAGCAAAGTATGTATCAAAGAAAAATCGACACGAATTTTTCAAAATTGATTTCTTTTTTCACCACTTGACAGAAGAATTTGTTATAATAATGAGTCTATCTGAAAATTTCCAAATTGTTAGCAAAGGCTTGAAATGGATTCCAACTTTAAGCAAAAAAATTGTGAAGCCAAGTAGTGCTGTTGAAATGGTATTGGAAATAGATCACAGCTCTAAAGGGCTTAGATTGGTGATTTATAATCGAAAGTATTTATGGGGTAATAACAGCTCTTATGCTGGTGTTAAATGTTTTGCATTTTTAAAATATGGCACCTTAAAAAATGCCAGGTTGAACCTTATTTGGGAGAATCAAGAACAATCGTATTCAATATTTAAAGTCAATATAGTTTCAAGCTATCGCACCGAATATTGGTGTGAAGGTCACAGTATTTTCGATTTTCAACTGGTTTCCACCCGGTTATTTGTAGATGTTAACAGAAACACAGCGCCTGTCTTTGTTTTACGCTGGAACGTCTCATGTATAAATGCCAATTTGGCTCATAGCTTGTGTAGCGAAGTAACCGATAAAAATGTAAGAAAGCTGGTAGAAGGCATATATGGAAACAAAAATCTGGGTAATCTTCTCATATACGACGTTCGAATAATGGATATGGAATGGATCAAAAATGTGTGCGTTGTGTTTTGGATTCACATAACTGCGGCTCTGAAAATAACCGCTTCAATTTATCACAAGGAAATTGCCTTCGGGGACAATACACCGAAAATTCCAAAGGATTTTGTTGCCTTTATGCAAATTAAAATTACACTACGCAATTTTTTTTTTAATTTCATCAAAAACTCTACTTATCTCATACGTAGTACAGACTACTGTTTTTCGGAGCTTTCATTTTCAAACGACGGAATGCACCTGTGGACTACAACGCGTGTTGGTGAAATCGCTATGACAAAGAAATTGTGTATTCAAAAAGATGGCATGCCTTATACGCGATATTGCTTAGGTGATTTTGTCCATGGCGCATATTGGAAAGAGTTAACACAACCAGTCGTATGTGAAAGTCCCAAGAATAATACCAAAGTATTGCATGATTTGCAAGTAGCCAAAATGTTTAAGTCCCCACCAGATAAAGTTTTAAAATATTTGAAATACACAATTGCAAATAGTAAAAATAATATAGTCCCGGCTGACATATTCTTTATTTATAACATTATTCAGTCAGTGCTTGAAGTCCATTCATCTAATTCTGCGTTTCAACAGACAAATAAAGACTTAACTAAATGGAAGAATGTCCTCTATCAGATTTTCGATATATACAATATATTAATAGGCCTTGACTCCAAAGTTATAAAGATGTCTGCTAAGCTAAACGCAACAAATAAGTTTTTAAAATCGTTTGAAATGTTATGTGACACTTTATCAACTTATTTATCTTTCACTCAAATAGATAATGGTGAAGAGTATTTATCTGATTTGCACAGTGAAACAATTGACTATGATGATATAGGAGTATCAGTATACGTTTCAAAATATATTTTATATTTCTCAATTAATCCAAGTATTGCCAATGTTTCTGGAATAGCATTGTTTGCAAACAATAATACAGAAGATACACATACAAAACTAAAGGGAGCATTTCAGAATGAACATTACCGCTTTCTTCAAGTAAATCATGACATTAATGATATTGTTAATGAACCTGACTTAGAGCTTGCTGTATATTTGCCAATAGAACTCTTTGGCACCTTGAAAGCTTCAACCAATGAGGCAAATGACGTTATTGTTGTTATTAAGGTATACTCAAGTGATGAATTATTTCAACAACCTAATAGAAATTTAACACTATTGAGCCGAGTAGCATCTATATCATTACCTGGGTATAGTTCATTTCTGCCTGTACCTGTGCCACTTATCTTTCGCAAATCCACGAACAAGGGAGTAAATCCGCCTGGTTCCTGTTTAATCTGGAACTATGAGGGATGGATCGATGGTTATAGTATGTTAAAATATTTCGAAAATAACGGAGGTATAGCGCTATGCCTTTTAAGGCGTTTGGCACCAACTGGATATTTCTTAGAGAAAATTAATTCCATCGAAAATCATTCTATACATAACGATTTAAGTATGAATAATACAAAGGTAAATGGAAGTATTATATGTGATATTTTACTTTTCTGTTCCATACTGATGGTTATAGCATTTTTATTTTGCAAGTGCATTTGTTGACGTTTGTAAACAATTGTATTACTTTGAACATTGAGATAAATTCGTCGTTTGTTATTTGGCCATGATTAGATCAAACTTTTATTTTATTGTAATCTATAAATAAAAGAGGACTTAAACAAAACAGCACTGAGCTTTTGTTCCAATGGAATGGCAAGAAATCTTCCTTTCTTTTGTGTGCAATATACATAGATCGCCGCTTAATGATATTCCAGATTTGCTATAATGATTACAGTCTGATCGTATGAACGATATCGGGAATAATGCACGCCCATTCTAGAAACGCTAGAATGTTAAGATTAAGCATGCATTAAGATTTTAGTAATGCTTTGCCAGTTTGTTTCACAATGTCTTTTACAACATTTTTTGTTTTATTTCATTAATTGTCTTGCAATTTCTAGAATTTTCTAGAGTCCGTACTATTTTTATAACTAACTTTCCTCCTGCCATTTTCTTCAATTCTCCTTGACTTGAAAGTAACAGGTCGTGTTTTTTCTTAGCTGCGATTTTTTTGATTTTTCTAAATATTACACGATTTGTACACAGTGGTCTGAATTAAGCAAAAATGGACACAGATGTGGGCTGCATCCAAAAAAATAATGTCGTCAGGTAATAAAGCGTGAGCAGTTAAAAATGACCTCTTGGTTGAACTATGCGATAAAATGCTGCAAACTAAGTGAGTTGGTTCAGATTCTAATCTTTATTACTATTGTGTTGCTATTTTTGGGTATGCGAACGGGATGAAATCGCTCATGCACCAAACAAAAGAAGGCTTTAAGTGACTGATCAGTTTTGTCATTGATAAAGATAGTATTCGCCTTCCCTAGACTCACAACTTGCAGTGTAAAAACCAAATAGAAACAAATTCACAAACTTCACTGCCGTTCTTGGCTTTCCCTTGATTTTTTTTTTGTATAACCGTTAATCGTAGAATCAAAGATATCCTAGATTCGTTTAAAAGTATGCATAAATTTAAGTATATAGTGACGTTATCACATAATTAGCACTGTCCAAAGAATTAAGAATATGCTGAGTGACAAAAACCAAACCATCCACATCCACTCACATCCACTGTATACAATCAATATCCCAAGCGGGCGATCTCGCTACGCAAATAATATAAACAAATCGGCAATATGTGACATATTCACATAATCAGCTCTTTCGGAAGAAATACAGAGTTGCGAATCCCACGCAATGTACACAAACCACATCCGCTAGCTGAATACAATTAATAACCCAAGCGGGCCATCTCGCTATATAAATAATGTAAACATAAGGGCAGTATAAGAAAGCTTTGTGTCACTAACATTTAGTCTTAAGCTGAGATCAAAAGAATAAAGACGTGAAAAATATTTATCCGATAATTTTGTATATCTTAATGTTGTCCTTAGTCATCTGACGGGACATTAGTACGACTCAAAATATGACCGCTACTTTACTATATATACTGTCGGGTCGCGCAGTCGCAATATCTTTCGTTTTCTAAGCCTCCTTCTCTTGCTAGCTCTTTCTTGTACTCCGTCTCGCACCTACACCTTTATCTTAGCGGTCTGCTGATCGCTCTTCAATAAAATCGCTCATCACCATTCGCTATCGTAGCCTACATGCAGAGGGAGCAGTACAATGCGAAGCACAGGATAGTCGCCCTCGTAGACGATGGGATATTAATAATCAACGAGGGCCCATACGAAAAACTCCGGGGATGGCAGCTTTTCCTCTATTAAACATCATCGGGTATAATCACGTATTGAGTATGCCACTACTCTAGAGTATTAACGGTCTAAACCGTCAAGTAATCCAGAAGTGTTGAGTAAAGCGCTGTTACCACGGGGCAGCATTTTCCGCAATCACGTGGTTGGCTTTGAACTTCAACCAATTTATTTGCCCACGCTGTGCGTGGTTGCATTAAAAGCAAATATAGGACACACTTAAGCCATTATATGATAACAAATCACAAAGCCTATGCAAAAGATGCTAACAAGCTTAATGGTCATATTTAATCTTAAAAAAATGTATAATACAATGAAGTCTGTCAAATTTCAGTAGGTATATTTATATTTATACCCGTAGAGTATACTCGTAGAGTTAAAAATTCGTTGAAAAGTAGGTAAAAGACAGAAGGAAACGTGTCCAACCATATAGAGCATATACTTGATCAGGATTAATAGCCGAATCGATCTGTCAATGTCCGTCCGTTCGTCCGTCCGTATGAACGTCTCGATCTCAGGAGCTATAAAAGCTAGAAGGTTGAGATTATGCATTCGGATTCTAGAGACATAGACATAGCGCAAGTTTGTTGACCCACGCCCACTCTAAAGTCCACAATCCGCCCAAAAACTGCCACGTCCACACTTTTGAAAAATGTTTTGATATTTTATATATTTCAGATTCCATACTTTTATCAGTCTTGTAAATTTCTATCGTTCTACCTTAACAATTGTTAATTAATCCGGAGTCAATCGCGAGTTCGCTTTCTTGCTTTCCTTTCTTACATGGTATACAGCAGCTTATACATTTCTTCTTTTCCAATTTTGTTACATAGAACTCATTCCCAATATGTTCCTTGGTGTTTTTGACTAAAAGGTGGCCAAGCTCAAATGTTCACAGCTCATACAGCTCATCATACATTAAGTCTACTGCGAAGTTGGGGAACTTAACTGTAGCGTTTTTTTTCTACTTCTACCTCTGTGCATCGAGTGTCGAAATTTTCCAAAATAATTGTTGTGAAATTTGACTAACAGCTTAATTTGGTTTTTAGATGTGTAACATGAAAAATAAACGGATTGATATCGAAGCATAAGAATAAGGCAATTCTACAACTGCAAATGAAAATTCATATTAGTTGTTTGTTTTTACTATGAATATATCTGTACATAGTAGTGCTCTCTGAATATGTATAATTAATATCCCGCTCAGGAATTCCTCTTAAATAGCCTGTATCATGGGAAATGTGCAACTAAGCCAATTAATTATAGACTGTGAGCTAACATTTTTTTTGTCACGTCAAATTATTATTTATCCATACACTTTGTACTGTTCTTATTCTCTTAGTCAATCGGCCTCCAATTCTATCAATATGCTTCCCATAAATTAGCTCTTTGATAGGTGCTTTTACTAAGAAGTTCCAGTGTTGGAAGATGAATTCTACTATCTGCTAGCCCAAGCTAGCGGCAATGCCATCAAAGGAAAAGCAGTGCGTAACACAAACAACAAAGTGATTTCACATATCTTTTAACTTTTGATAATAAAGACGAAAGTATACTTTGATCATAAGACTTCGATTGGTTAAAACGCAGGTTTGGCGAACAGGTTTCTACAATTTGGGTTGGTCAATGCTTTGATGCTGACGAATGGGTTCACAGTCTGAACCCTTTGCTTAAAAAGTTTAAAAATTATATATGTCTGCTGACGACGGTTATGTCGTGGAAAATTTTTATAACTAGGCTTCCGTCAATCGAAAAGTTCGAGAACTTTTCACTAAAATGAAGACTTACGAGCCTCACATGTCGCATAGAAGTATGTGAGGTTCTCTCTGAGTAGTGGAAACTTTCGAGCAGGGCTGCAGTGCCCTTCCTTTTTTTCTTGAGCAGGGTCCAATCCTCTAAGCACGCACAACTTTTACCCGGGCCCCGATGCCAGACGTCGGCACTAACGATTATATACAAAGGTAGTCACGATCACAAGCCGACCAAAACTGTCACTCTTACAATTATGACAAATGTTTTTTGTATTTTTGTGTATTTGACTATAATTCTTGCCAATTAGAGGGTATATGATAGTCGAGTTCATCGGCTATATCGATCCTATGGTAAGACCTAATAAAAAGTAGGTTCCTAGGTTCCGTGCTTTTTTGTGAAGGTAGTAATCTTTAATTTTCTAAACGGATCCGTTTTTTTATTTAATAAGCTGTTTAGAATGCAGTTTGAAGAAAACAGTTACCTGATGAGAAAGAATTTTAATTTATTTTATCTAATATATTCAAAATATTTCGACCGATATAAATTAATGACTTAACGATAGTGAATTTATATAAAATAAGAGAGAATGCTATAGTCGGGTTCCCGACTATCTGATACCCGTTACTCAGCTGGTGTGAATGCGATATCGACAGATATTAAGGAATAAAATGTGACCACCTGCATGCAGCTTCCCAGAGCTCAATTCATTCTTAGATAAAACCTCTTGGCAAACGCTCGCATTTTTTTGACGCTGCTCAATATTTTTTTTTATTATTTTTGTTTTTTTTTTTATTTTAATTTAGTAATGAGTTAAGTACTCGCAGATTGACGGGAGCTTTGGCAGTGAATAGGGGTTTAAATTATGATTACGTAAACTTGAGCCTAACTTTACGCGCATCATGGAATGGATATTTTAGGGTCGTGAGTACAACAAAACAACAAAAATAAATACCTAAACGGTGCAACGTGAACTAACGGGACACCTAGTTTGAGCTGTCCGTGCGGAAAAGGGGAAAAACGTGATCCTTGCGGCCTAAAGGGACAGAGTGCGGTTTGGGGCAGTCAGTCACAATACGCGAGGAGCCATTCCCGAGGATAGTCGAGGAGAGTACGGGAGCTAGTCACGCGGTCAGGACGCGGTGGTCAGTGGTCCGTGGTGGGCTCAGGAAGAGCGTTGGTTTAACTCTGAGCTAGCCGCTGCAACTCGTAGCGAGCAGAACCAAGGAAAAGAGTTCGTCGTCACACCATTAATCAGCTGGGCTAAGTAGGACATAGAATTTTCAAAATTTTTTATGAATATCGGATAGCGGATTTTAGGGGTCAGAGTGGGTGTGGACAAAACGATTTTGGCATATCTATTGAAATTGGCAAAACTGATTTAATCCAAACTAATTAAATCATTTCTCAAACGTGTGGGCGTTGTGTGTGCGGTGTAAGTGAGTTAGAGTGGAGGTGGCAAAAAGTTTTTAACCAAATCTATAGAAATTTACAAAACTAATATAAATATGAAAAAATTGCAAAAGTGTGGCCGTGGGAACATGGGGCATCAAATTTGAGCTGCGTCTATGTCTCTAGAATCTGCTTGCTTAATCTCAACCTTCCAACCTTTTTTAGTTCCTGAGATCTCGACGTTCATGTCGATATCTCTAGACAGGTCCAGATGTACTCGGCTATTGATCTTGAGCAAGAATATATATATACCTTAAATGGTAGAAAACGCTTCCTTCTATGAGTTACATACTTTTCAAATAATCGATTATACCCTATTACTATACATAGTAATATATACCCTACTACTATATACACACAAAGTATTTATTAACGATAATAAATTTCTGCTAAGTTTCTGTTTACTATATCAATAATAAGTTCATTATGAATCGGTCACAATTAGGCTGACGTAGTACTTTCAAAAATAATAACAGTTTTTTATTAATATTATATACATAACCTTCACCTTCACCATATGTAGAAAAATAAAAATTATGAGAATGAAGTCACACAAACAGTATTTTTATTCGCAATTATGAATCATACCTTATACATTATATGCATTAGTTTACATATGCGTGTTTTGGGGCGTCAGACAAATAGTGGTCAATCCACTCTTCTATTACGGGTATATTTTGATTACTCCATTGAATTTCTTCTTTGATATTTCGAAGAGACTTCTCTATAATGTGTTGTGCACGGCCAAAATGTCCATGATGCTTATCGTAAAAATTTTTAACCGAATCGTAACCTTGTTGAGTAGAAAACATTCCCGTTGCAGATGAAATAAGCTTGCTCCAAATATTTGTGTTATTATAAAACCTTGAACGAAATGTAATTTATTTAGTTAAAAATTTGCTTTACAATACTATAAAATATTAAAAACTGTGGAAGGCATTGAAATTGAAATTGGCTGTATGTGCCCGATCCTTATGACTGATAACCCAATCGGAAGGTAGCACAAAAACTGAAGTCATTGCTTACTTAAAGAACAGTAAATTGTTTATAAAAAAAGGAAATTTGAAGTGATCACAAATTCATTCCTATAAGTTTTGAAAATTCTGAAACAACGATGAAATTTAAGAACCAGCAAGTCAAACAACATGTTACTCATTTAATATCCAAGTGGAAAAGCCACAAAATAATTTGTATCAAAGTAGATAAAATTACCAATGGATACATTAAAAAAATTTTTAGACTATAGCCTCGGATGAATATATTATATATATTCTTGATCACGATCAATAGCCGAGTCGATCTAGCCATGTCCGTCTGTCCGTATGAACGTCGAGATCTCAGGAACTATAAAAGCTAGAAGGTTGAGATTCAGCATTCAGCCTACTCAAAGGTCCTAGGGCTACAAACCGCACAAAACTGCCACGCCCACATTTTTTAACCATTTTTCGATATTTTTTTCAATTTTATTAGTCTTGTAAGTTTATATTAAATTGTCATAGAACTTTTTCCCACGCCCACTCTAGAGCCCTAAAAGCACCCAAAACCACCATGCCCACATCTTTAAAAAAGTTGTGGATATTTTTTTTTAATTTTATTAATCGCTTAAATTTCTATCGGTTTACCAAATACTTTTTGAAACGCCCTAAAGCCACGGAAGCGGTCACACTTTGGAACAATTTTGAATTTGTTTCTTATTTTATTTCCCAATATCTATCGATATCCCAGAAAAATGATGAAATTTTACGTTGTCCTTCTCACTAGCTAAGTAAGGGGTATCTGATTGTCGGTCTCGATCTTTTTCAATCCCTATATTCAAACTCCTTGATCTCGAAAACACTATCGTTTCTTCGTAAGACTATACAATTAATCCAATCGATATAAGTGCTACCTAGTATTTTATTTTAATACACATCATACATTCGGCCTACCTGCCTTATGATCGACCTCGATCTACAATAATAATACTATGGTATGGTTTACAACTATTGTCCAATGTCACTATCTTGCTGGTTCAAATAAACTCTTAAATGGTAATTGCTTAGTTAACAATCAATTAAACTAGTCCTCAATGTATTCTTGCAATTCCTCAACTATAGGGCCTTTTTGGCTAATATCAAATAATTGAATTCTTAAGTACTACCATGAATAGAATTATTAATGGCAAACTCTCCTTTTTTTAACAACTTATAGCACTGCCTGCTCTGCTCTATTGGCTCAGATAATTTACCTTTCCACAGCTTGGAAAACTATGGAGTGTGCGATTATGAATGGTTCTCGGTACTGTGTATATTATACACTGTACAAAATGTATTATAAAGTTTCCTACTTTACTTTTTGTAGCTGAGACCAATACTTTCTTTTTAAAGCCTTTTTAAATTTTTTCAGCATCAAGGTGACGCAATTTTTCATGATTTTTCTCCAAGTGCACCTAATAATTCAATTTGTCGCGGAACGGATAAGTTGGCTGTCGATAAGTAGTTAAGTAATTTGTCACCGATAGAGGGCACTCGGATTTAGTATTTTAATGTATGCGTTTTTATCGTTATTGTAATTGGTCACATCGATTTAACTAAGAGTTAAGCTATACTTGGCGCGTCAGATCAGTTCGTCTGCCGATATCCAAAAGTGAGGGAAGAGAAACTGTGGTACGTAAAATTCAGAACAGATATAAGGTCAAAATGTGTAATGCCTTGTAAAACTGTATTATTTCCCTATAGAATAAAACCATCTTCATTTGTCTAAGCCAATGAGCGTTTAAGGCATTCCTGGATATTGTCGGCGTCCCGACACAACTTGTTCAAAGCTTCAACATGCGGCATATTAAGGCCAGCTTTGTGAACTATAGAATAATCATAGTTTTCCATTTCCAATGAGCATAACGCTATCTTGGGGTTTATGGCTTTCCTACTCAATGTCTGCACTAAAGAATGTAAACCTTTCACTATTTTAAAATGCCTATGCTCTAAATAGACTGGGTTTTTTTTATCGCTTGGGTTTCTAACTCGAAACTTTGATACCTAAACTCAGCTGCTTTAGTTTTACATGAATATAAGGGTACTGGATGCATCTTGCCATCGTCTTGTCTCTGCATAAGGACGGCACCAAAGCCATGAGATCCAGAGTCTGTGTGAAGTTCAGTCTCACGATTAGGATTAAAAATCGCTAATACTGGAGGATTTGATAAAACAATTTAAAGTATTTAAAAGCTTTTAAATGGTTTTCATTAAGGGGAAATGGGCCTTCTTTATTTTAATAAATCGGTCTCGAAATTTTTGAAAAGGATAGTACAAAAAGCCTTCAATATGAGAAAAATCCCAAGCATAAGTGAATGGTGTTTAGAATTTGGGGCACGGGGAATTTTTAAACACATCAAGGTTTGCTTCTCTAAGTGATATTCCACTACGGTTGATTTTATAGCCAAGGACTTCACGTTGATGTTGTAAAAATTAATTTAAAATTTTTTAGGTTAATCTCTATGTTGTTCTAACTTATACGATCTATAAATTTTTTTTAGGATTACTAAATATGCCTCTACAGTTTTGGTAGCTATCACTTTATCATAGATATATATGGTACTACTATCTGTTTGTTTTTAATAAAGTCTACTAATACTTCTGTAATAATTCGTTGAAAATTGTCTGATCTATTTTTAAGCCAAATGGCATTCGTAAATATTCTTGTTGCTCTTGAGGTGTTACGAAAGAGGTAAAAAGTATACTCTGCGAATATACGCATCTTGCCTTCTAAGTACTCTAAGATTTTTCCAATTAACGAAAGTGGGAAACTATCTTTTACTATTCGCTTATTAAGTCCTCTATAATCTACGCACATTCAAAACTATGGCAGATGCATAAGCAGATTTCCTTTTGCTAATTACATAATTTTAAAGAAGATCATCCATTGTTTCAAATACTTTCTCTTTTTCATAATATGACAAACGCCAAGGTGAGCAATGGAATGGTGTAGTATCTGTAACTCTAATCGTCATTTGATAAGTAGGTGCGGTTTTATAATCTAAATTTTTGTTTAAATAATGAGTTTTTACTATTTCTCTACACTTTTCATTGGCTACTTTTCCGAATTCATTCCCTTTACTAATTATTTCCTTCGATATATCCTAAATAGCTACTTAAGAATTGTTCCTTTTCTAACTGATTATTTTCTTGATAACTATTTATATCATATTATTTATATTATAATATAAATTTACTTATATTAATTTCCTTATTTAAAAAAAAGAGATGCACTAAATATGTTATTACTCTTACTATTACTGTATATTCCGTATTTATTTGTTTCTTATGGATTAATTGGACTTACATTATTTTCATTGAATCTCGTCCTAGTATATACAATGCACTAAATTCTTTCAAAAATGTTTGTTGTCCGTATGGTATTTACTTCTTTACGGTTTTAATCTGATATTATTTGGAACTTAAGATTTTTGAATAAAACTAACTGGACTTCCTGTGTCGAACAAACTTAAAACAGTAATGCAACTCTTTTCACCATAATGAAATACTAACTTAACAGATTGAACATGTAACGCGGAATGCGTTCAATGAGTAAAAATAGAAAGATAAGAGAGAACAATGAAGTCACATAAAATAAATTTACAAACAACCCTTAAGTAAACAGAAGAAAAAACATTTGAATTTAACAAGCTACGCTCGTGCGCCTGGTACGGCATGGAGGGGCACACTAATGTGAGCAAAATGAGTCGGGAATGCGGGCACACCACACCTCGGCAACCCGCTACATAATGCGGACCCCAGCCCTTCGAAAGTCACATCACTCCAGCCGGTGATCAGCAACAGCACAACTAGCAGGACCCGCGGAGAGGACTAGCACCTAAGGACCAGTGGTAAGGACAAGAGGAGACGGGTATCGTTCCAACTATTCAACTATTCTATTCAACTATCCAACTATTGCAGACCTGATCGGCCTCTCAAACTCTTTTCATTTTGGTAGACCTACCCGGCCTCTCAAACCATTCTTACTTTGGCAGACCCGACTCTCTTCTAACTTTGGTATACCTGCCAAATCAACCAGTACGGCAGAACGACCTCGGGGCCGAACGACATTCAGATCCACACCAAAGACAGTCTTCGGATGGAGAATTTTTTGTAAAAGATCCAATAACTAATTACTAATAATTTCCTCGTCTTCGCCTCCGGGAATGGGTCTCAGTGACGACCCTCTTCTTCGCGTAGTCCTGGTATTTCCTGACTATGTCAGTTGAAGCAGGCACCTTCTGGTCTCATGGACGTCTGCAATCGCTCTTTATATGCCCCAATTTTCGATAATTTAACATCGTACATTTGTAGGTTCTTGTTGAATGTTTATTGATTTGGTCATCTGAACGTTACTCGAATCATTCAGATTTACAGAAATGCCCCGCTAATCACCTATCTTTACTTTGTCATAGCTTCTTACGCAATTCATCCAATGATTCACAGTACACAGTAGGCTAATTGTGATCCCACTCACAATTGCACGAATTACATCAGAATCCGCTAGAATTGCTTGTCTTGAAATGCCACACACAGCGATGTAATATTGTGTATCTTCATCAGGCGATTTTTGTCCTGCTTGTTTATTTTAATCATGTCCCACGCCGTCACTTTTCGTTCAAAATATCAATTCTTCCTACATCGTCCTCAAGTTCAGAAACACGCTTGCGAGATAGGTACGGTTTTTCTAAGTTGTTTAAATGTTGCATCTCTAACTATACATATTCATTATCTCATTTGTTGGTTCTTCATTTGCTTTAATGGTTTTAGCTAGGCTGGTCGCTATGGTTGTATTTTTATTCTCGCCCATTACACTCTTAAAGGCGTTGCGGAGTAGAACTATAGTCGCGTCTTCACCCAATTAAACTGTTTCTGCTTTTAATGTGCCAATTAACACGGGTTTTGATTTTTTAAGAATAACATTATATCCCATTGTAATCCTGCTTTATTATTATTGTCCCACACCTGGTTTCTGTATCAATCTTTTTAAGTTTTTTTATTTTCGTTGTTTCTCGTTCAAGATCTCGATTAAGACTCATCGCTCTCGATCACACTATCGTTTTTTCTTAAGACTTTACAATAAATTCTATCGATATTAGACACAGCAGGGACAAGAGCTCTGCAGAAAGATCGGAGCCCGAAGTCATAGTAACATAGGCAGAACAAGAGAACACCGAGATGGAATGAAAAAAGAGGCGCCAAGCGGACAAAAGGGTGGAAACGGAGATCGTAGACCGAGAACGCGGCTGGGGCAAAAGGACAAAGGAATAACTATCCCACACGGAATCCATGAGGATCAGCCCTTCGGAAACTCGCCCGCATATACAGGAACTATAGAAGCAAAATAAATCTGTGTACGCGGAGAGTACTAACAGAGCTTCAAAAACTAGCCGAGGAAGTGGAGGAGATAGAGGCGGCGGAAAATTATGCCGGAACCAGCCAATCAGCACAGCAGCAAGTCAGAACGGAAATATGCATGCGATGTGGAGGCACCGTACATACGTCACAAACATTTAGTAACCCGCCAAGATTATTTTGCTGTGTATGGGCAACGAAAAGGAACATTTGAACTGCGATGGATACCAGATGGTAGCCACAATAGAAATCGGAGAACAAGCGGAAGGACAAAGGTAGTTATCGACATAAGAGCCAGTACCAAGAGCTAAGGGAGCAGGGCAAGTGGACAGAAACCAGGACGGAGATTACGCTCGGCAACGGAACCAGACAAAGAACGACGGGCAGGTTAGAGGCAAAAAACCGATTTGGAGAAAGGTTGTTTACAATATCATTCATGATATTGGAAAGGTTGTCAGGTGGAATCCTGCTAGGCATAGATCTTATGGCAAGATTTCACTTCGTACTAAGGTGCGGAAATCGGGAGCTGGAGATATCAGCGTCAGGAAAGGACGATGGCAGTGAAGACAAACAAGAAGGGAACACCAGCACTTAGCATTAATTGTATTTTAGAACTGACCACAACACGAAGTACTAAACCAACACAAAACACAACACAAACACTAATAAAAACACAAGTCATGTCGTTACGCCACCCAAGATGGGCAGAGAAAGGAAGTGGGGCACGCAACGGCCAGAAGGGCAACCGCCTATATCGAGAGCCACGGCAAAGTTCACGGGAGCAGTCTTCGTGTAACAAAGCCAATAACATTTAACACAACAAGCATTCAGCAATGGGTCGTAGAAATGGGAACCCGCTTGACCGTGGCACTCCAAGTGCAAGAACAACGGATCAACTGTTGTCTTCCCCCGGACCAAAGTATCTCACTTCCTTCAAGAACAGACCCTGGACTTCACATCAACAATATCAACCCATTTCTCGTTAAAAAGCAAATTGATAATACCTTAACGGTGACACTAAAGAATGAAAGACACTTCGTAATGACTCTATTTTAATTAACAAAATCAAACGTATAAGCTCTTAAGCTGTTGTGACTTAATGCTTTTGCTCAACATTAATATTTCCGTAATCATACACTACTATCCAAACACTACTAAAGGAAGAATTTACTCAAATGATTTCAGAGAAATTTATGATAAGGATATTGCACAAGAATTAGAATCCAAACGTGTTAATAAAGTCCGAAAAATAATAAAAAGCTACCTTAGGAGACCGGTCTCATTATTGTTACTTCCAACACCCTTTTTGATTATGAGTGATTGTCTACTAACGAGCTCCAGTCAGAATTTACATTCCATTATTAATAAGATGCAACAACTGCTTCAAATACGGATCCCTTCACAAATTCAACGAATTATGTTACAACTGCGGTGAAGAACATCAATCGCAACATTGAACAACTGAAAGCCATCATAACTCGGCCAGCAGGAACTGCCCTTTCTTCATGAGACAACAAGAACTCCTGGCAATTAAAAAGGCAAAAAAAAAAAAAACACAAATGTGACAACAACCCAGCTCTTTATATTCTTAAAGGCCGCTATTGCGATGAAAGTCCTCTTCTATTTTTATATATCGCCAAGAAATCAAATTATGAATTGAACAACTTAAAAGGACCTCAACATCTCAAAGGACCTGAACTAGAAATCCAGTGACTAGAAATTAAATTCTCAATCATCCAACTTTTCAACTGGATCTCAATAACTCAATGCACCCGTACTTCCAAAACCCGTACGAGCAATCCAAAAATATCAAAACATTTTGTCAAAGTGTGGGCGTGGCTTTTGTGGTTTTGGGGCGTTAGAGTGGGTTGGGTCAAACGCTTTATTGCAAGTCGATAGAAATTTACAAGACCAATAATAATGTGAAAAAATATCAACACATTTTTTAAAAGTGTGGGCTTGGCAGTTTTGTCCGTTTTGAGGGCGTTAGAGTGGCAAAATGGGTCAACAAACTTGCGCTGCGTCTTTGTCTCTAGAATGTATGCTAAATATCAACCTTCTAGCTTTTGTAGTTTCTGAGATCTCGACGTTCATTTGGATAGTCGGACAGACCGACATGGCCAGATCGACTCGGCTATTGATCCTGATCAAGAATATTTATCCGTTATTTAGTCGGAAACGCTTCCTTCTACCTGTTACGTACTTTTTTTTCCTTTAAATCTAGGAGTAATGGGTATAATTATCTTAACTCTTAAAACATCTATTATGATCCTGAAACTACTACAATGGAACATGAAAAGATACCGGAACAACTACAACGAATTACGAATCCCAGTTAAAAATAGTTAACAGGAGACTTCAACCCCGACAAATTACAGAAGAGGAAGAACTCTTGGGAGATTCATACGAAACCACGGCATCAATGTCCTGAATAATTGGCAGACAACCTAATTTTCCACGCACAGTACAGCATTAAAAAGAAGAGGGAAAGCTGCATCTGCATCTGCTCCGACTCCCTTTCCACAATAGAAGCGATTAACAATATAAACAACACAACATTCTACGCCTCTTCGATCCGCAAAGTACTTATTAAATATGTACTTGTCGGAGCACAATTATTATTATCCATTTCGCGCAGCGAGTTTCGAACGCACCGAAGATCTACACACAATTAATTTGTGTCACTCACTTCTTCTCCGTGCTATCCTTCGAACCACACTCGGCGACAGCGACCACACGCTGCCGCCGCGCGCTGTAACGGGAGATGCCAAAGCTGCAAAAATACAGCCGACCAATAGCAACGCAGTATGCAACAATGATTTCCCCGAAATGATGAAATTACTGTACTTCTGGAATATTCTAACACGCAATACAATATGATGACATACCAATGATTTCCCCGAACTGATAGAATTTTTATTCCTGTGAAATATTCTAGCACATCCACCAGCTTACAAAAGTATGCGCCGACACGGCCATCCTGACCTTTACACGTCCTCGTGAAATATTACCAAAATGATTCGTTCTCTATAATTTTATTGTAAACTATTTTAACATCATTTTAAAAATATATTATCCAATTGACAAATCAAATTTCCAAATTTTAATTCCCAATAAAAATTTCTTTTCTTTAACATAATTCATTTTCTTCTTATTCATATGTAATGCGCAACACGCCATGATCAAGACATTTGCCTTGCACTTGTGCTCACATTATACTTAAAAATTTCATTATTAGCCCTTCAGGCATCCATACTGTCTCTTTCAACAGCTTCAATAATTTCGCTACTGTCTCTTTCAACAGCTTCAACAATTTCGCTACTGTCTCTTTCAACAGCTTCAACAATTTCGCTACTGTCTCTTTCAACAGCTTCAACAATTTCGCTACTGGCTCTTTCAACAGCTTCAACAATTTCGCTACTGTCTCTTTCAACAGCTTCAACAATTTCGCTACTGTCTCTTTCAACAGCTTCAACAATTTCGCTACTGTCTCTTTCAACAGCTTCAAATTGTTTTTTTAAATTGCTCCTTGTTATATGCTGCTGCAGCTGAAATACTCTGAACTGCACGTGCTCTTACTTCTTCTAGATCAATCTCATCTACCTCATCGCAAGGTGGAACCAACCCCAACAGCCGAGCAACTTTGCCAATAAACAATTCTAAAGGGCTTGCCTTTGTCACTCGACTAACCGTACAGTTTAATGCTAACTGAACCACACCTAATGCGTCTTAGTAAGTTTTTTAAGGTGCTCATAATGCGTTCTACTTGACCATTTGCTCTACTTGCACCAGTCGCAATCAAGTGCAAATTTATTTTCTGTTGCTCACAGAAATCACTAAATCTACTGCTGGCAAAACACCTACCCTGATCTGCAATAATGCGATTTGGTACTCCAAACAGAGATATAGCCGACGTCACTGCACTTACGCAATTCTCTGCGTCAATTTTATGCGTGTGAGTTAAATAAAAAAATTTAGTAAAGGCATCTACTTGAACGATGATATACTCTTTCTGATCAGACTTGCCGCTTAACTTTCCAGTTATGTCGATGTGAACAGTGTGCCAAGGTATATTTACTTTTGGTATTGGATGAAGGCTAGCTTGAATTTTGCCCGAGGAGGTCTTTGACATTTTACACGTAATGCAGTTTTCAACGAATTTTCGAATATATTAGACATGTTATCGAACCAGTAATAGTCATAGGCCTTGTCTAACGTCTTATCCCATCCCAAGTGCATGATTGACTCATGAATTTGGTTTATAACAGACCATCTAAATACCTTGGGAACAATTGATAACGATCGAGTTCTACCATTTCGCTGAATTTTTCGATATAATATTCCTCCTCTTAACTCATAAGTTTTTGCAACGTCCTCAGCCAGGGAATTGTCTTTCAATTTATTTACAATATTTACTATTTCGATATCTTGACGCTGTTCAGCCAAAAGCCAATTACTTGATATTTCAGCCAAATTAATTCGTTTTTCAAGAACTTTGGGAGTTGTAATACTCAAATCCGCTGAAGGCACATTTCTTGAAAGGAAGTCAACATGCGCCATTCGTTTGCCTTCCCTATATTGTAAATCAAATGTAAATGATTGTAAATAAGACCACCATCTCTGTACTCTAGGAGATAGGTCTTGTTTTGTCCTTGAGGCCTTAAGAGAGTTACAGTCAGTAAAGACAACAAAGTTTCTACCCAGTAAATAATGGCGGAAATGTTTCATTGCTAAAACAACAGCAAGAGTCTCCAGTTCATATGAGTGGTAACGTGACTCAGCCGGAGAAGCTGCCTTACTAAAATATTCAACGACATGAGACTTGTTGTTAATTTTGTGTAATAAGATGGCACCGTATCCACGAGAACTTGCATCTGTATGCAACTCGATGGGATGCTGCGGATCAAAAATTACTAAAACTGGCTTCTGGGTAAGAATAGAAATAACCTTTTGTCTTATTTCTTCATGCTCTGGCTTCCAAATAAATTCATTCCTTTCTGAAGTCAAAAGATATAACGGCTTCATAAAACAAGAAAATCCTTCCATAAATTGTCGAAAGTAAGACGCTAATCCTATAAATTGTCGCAAAGCAGGGACCGACTGAGGAGGTGGTAAAGCAGTTAACGCTGCAATTTTAAGCGAATTTGGCCGGATTTCACCTGCACTCACTTCGTATCCCGAATATTGAACCTTTGACTTTAAAAAAGAACATTTGTTTATATTGAGTAATCTGCAACCTTTCTAAAGCTTCACTTTTCGTTGAAGCAGCCACCATTACATCGTCCATATAAACGACTACAAATTTATTTGCAAGGTCTCCGAGAGCTTACATCACTGTACGCTGGAAAACAGATGGAGCATTTCTGAGCCCAAACGGCATTGCCAAGAATTCATATTGTCCATCTGGGGTGACAAAAGCTGTACACTCTACTGAATCTGGGTGTAATGGAATTTGATAATATCCACTTGCCATGTCCAGACATGAAAAATATTTCGCTCCATGAAGTCTCGCTATTTGGTCTGATATAAGGGGCAAGGGGTATCTGTCTGATACCGTATTAGAATTTAATTCTCTATAATCAACACACAAACGATGAGAGCCGTCCTTTTTGTTGACTAACATTATGGGACTTGCAAAAGGTGAACAGCTTGGTTTTATAATGTTACACTCTAATAATTCATTAATTTTGTCTCGCACTAATTCCCTTTCATTTGGGCTAAGTCTATATGGTCGTCTTTGAACAGTTCTTTTTGGGTCAACTAATTTAATTTTCATCTCCCCCGAGCTAACTCTGGTCAATGGAATTCCGGTAATAAAAGATTTTGAGTATTTTTCCACTAAGCTTTTTAGTTTATCTCTGTCTTCCACAACAAGATCAGTACCACAACTCAGAAAATTTCTCATCATTAGAACAATAGTTTACAGTTTTTGCTCTGACAATTTCAAATTTACCAGGTGATATTATAACATTAAATTCTGGAAACAATACTTCACGACCAATAATTATGTCGTTTTTCAAATATATGTCATCCAAGACATGAAACAATATTTCAATACAATGATTGTTAATTATTACGTTACTAAGTATCTGCAATGTGCTACAAATACTACCATTGCCAATACCTTTTAACATCACTACATTGTTAATTCTTTTACCAACTAATTTGCTACTTAGCTTTTGTTTAATTAAAGAACATTCCGCTCCAAAGTCAAACGTTGTTGAAAATGTCTCGCCTTGATGAATCATCTCTCCCTTGGGTTCGACAACCTCGCATAGCTCCAACCTTTTCACTTGATGAGTGCCTTTGTCCTTTTTGGGCTTGCTGCAGTGTGTTGAAATATGACCGCGCTCGCCACAATTAAAACAAGTCACATCCGGTTTTTGACGGTGAGCGAAAGGGTTCCTGTCGTTGCTGTCCTTGGCATTAGACGAAAATTGCTGCTGCTGTTTAGCTCTACATTCGATCATCTTGTGACCGAGTTTTCCACACTAGCAAAACGTTGCACGAAAAGTTCCTTAAACTCGGCCCAAGTTATTTCCGGATAGCATATTTGAGCAAACCACTGCGACGCGCTTCCTTCCATCGCTGCACTTAAAGCCATAACTAACGCACTGCCTTTTATAGTTGATTCAGCCAAGATGATATTTGCCGTAGAGCACCACGCCGTTGCGTCTGCGCCATCAAGGTCCGCGTTGAATTTAGGTAACACCACAGTATTTTTGTTTGTTGATTCGGATGCCGTTGATTGTATTGCTTTAACAAGTTCGATCAAGTTTTTATTTTGCATTTCCATTAAAACGCGCCACGGCCCATCTATGGTGTTAGGCAGCGAGCCAGATCCCACTTCTGATGTCGGAGCACAATTATTATTATCCATTTCGCGCAGCGAGTTTCGAACGCACCGAAGATCTACACACAATTAATTTGTGTCACTCACTTCTTCTCCGTGCTATCCTTCGAACCACACTCGGCGACAGCGACCACACGCTGCCGCCGCGCGCTGTAACGGGAGATGCCAAAGCTGCAAAAATACAGCCGACCAATAGCAACGCAGTATGCAACAATGATTTCCCCGAAATGATGAAATTACTGTACTTCTGGAATATTCTAACACGCAATACAATATGATGACATACCAATGATTTCCCCGAACTGATAGAATTATTATTCCTGTGAAATATTCTAGCATTCCACCAGCTTACAAAAGTATGCGCCGACATACTTATAAATATGGAAAGCATACCTTGTCCTGGACCTGCCTGAACCCACAAAAACTCCACTAGCTGAGTAACGGGTATCTGATAGTCGGAGAACTCGACGATAGAATAACAATTATACAAGAACGTGCAGTAGAATAGTGGTTCTGAATACACGGCAGGACATTTATAGGAAATAACGATATTATTAAACGGACCCTATCATCGAATTTGAGAAAATTATGGGCAATGATTAATTGCGTATTTGTACCCGTTATTCGTGGTGTAAAAGGGTGTAATAGATTCGTAAAATAGTATGTAACACCGACCGTACGTAACCGTACAAAACTGCCGATCCCACTCTTTTCAAAAATGTGTTTATTTCTTTTTCTTTAATTCTGGTATACCAAAAACATGTTGGCCACGTCCACAAGCTATCCAAAACTATCGACAGTCTACAGAGATATAAATGGTGAGAAAGTTAAAATTTCACATCATCCAAATGGCTTTATACTACGAAATTGTGTCATTAATTAATAATAAGCACTATTTTTTTTACTTTCAAATTAAAAAGGATCACTTACTTCTGATGAATATAGTCCCAATTATTTGACAGATAATCCAATAGTGTCGTGTATCCTATGGATCGAGAAGTAACCATACTAATAATTAACATTTTGTCGTTATCGGAAAAAATTGAAATATTTTTGAGGATGGCCAATTCAAGTAGAATAATAATTTTATCTCGCTGCGCTGGACATCCAGCTAACATTTTTAATAAGTGGGTACGATCACTCTGAATACGAGACTTGGGAAACTCGCGCATACGATCGAGCCCAAACATCCATTCCTCCATAGAGCCCCACTTGAAAATTGAACAAATGAACTCGTTGGGAACCCTAAATAAATAAATTATTAATTTTTTGTACCATATACTCACTTAACTTAACTTAAAATTCCAAGCCACTTACGGAGTTTCATAGTTTGGAAAAGAACTGTTGATCCATACATTGAAGGCCCTTCTTGCTTCTTTAAAACATGGAAAATATCCAGCTTTACATAAAAACGATGTAGTAAATTTACGGAGTTCAGTTGTATTTATGTCTTCGTTAAAATGTGCAGTTCCTAAGTATTCATATAATGGAGCTAAAAGTTCTATAATGTAAAGCTGAAAAAACCGTTTTAGATTATATTTTTGTATTAAATTATTTTATGCTCACCTCAAACTTTTTATTAATTGATGATTTTTCTAGACGTTTGCCAACTTGGTCGAGAAATGTGAATACTGGACTCCAAACAATATGATTACGTTCATACTTTAAAAATAATGTTACATTAAGAGCAGTGGAAAAATTAAGTTCACCAGCATAAGCTAAGTTCCAGGCGTCATGCAGTAGTTTTGCCCTTAAAATAAATGTATATTGTGAATTGAAAATATAATATTATATCGGACTTGAATTTGAAAATTTGTCAAAATGTGACAACGATGACTGCCAAAAAAAAATTTAGTGAAATTATTAAAAAACCAGTCGAGTTCCTCGACTATCAAATACCCCTTTACTCAGCTAGTAGAAATGCGAACGCGAAATTTCGTAACCACTTTTATGCAAAGATGAGAATACAATATCTCCGACAGGGACTTTTCAACCCAAAACATCTTAATTAGGACAAATTAGAAAATATTGACAGCGACAACATATTAAATATCAATTCATCGGTCTGGACTGGCGCGAACCAAATACAGTTAATAACACTACTAAGCAGAAAATTATCCATACCACTAACATTACACTCTAATCCGACATGAATGGCTATCAATAAGATAATTTAGATAAATATAGATACATATGTATATCAAAGAAAACAATAAAGACTTTAATCAAGAATTCAAAGAAGTAAATAATTAATTCATTAAAAGTATCATACATAAAACCAAACCAATATGCAATTTTGTTTCAATAATTAGCGCACACTTTAATAAACACATAGATCAAAACAGTATGTTTATCAGGAATGTATCTGATACAACCATAGAGCAAGATTGTCAAGTTTCAAATAAGATTAAGATATGAGAAGTAGTGTTAAGCGGAAACTACATGGAACCAAAAATTAATCTAACCCCATTGTATACTCCTTATGAAAAATATCAGCAGCAATTACTCCACGAGTAACGTGTGGAATAAAAGGAAAAACTCTCACCCCAATCAATAATTCCTTATCTTTTTAAATCCATTTAAAAGTCCCCCGCAGATCCAAAGACCAAATATAAGCAATCAGACTCCTCATAAATAAACTTTTACAACAGCAACAGATGCCGCTGCAGACCTCTTAGTGGTCGAGCTGAGGCGTGCCTCATCCAACTTTTTTTTTTTTTTTTTTCATTTTTTACTTATTTATTGAATCTTCCCTTTTACTTAAGAGACTAACAATAAGTTTTCAAATCTTATTCTAAACTAACTAAATATCATTTTATGAATTTTATATTCTCGTTCCGAAGATACCATGGAGCTCCAGCAATGATTCTCAGAATCCTTGACTGTGCTCGCTGTACTATGTCGATGTTGCTTCTCGATGCGTTGCCCCATAGCTCGGAGTCATAGGTCCATATGGTATGTAAAGGGTGTATAGAAATGGGAACAGAACATTTCCTTGAGGCTTTCTATAGTATAAAAGCTTCTATAGTACAATCGCTTGAAGTGCTTGAACTGCATCTAACCGCGAATACTCTTTTACATAGGTAAGCCTTTAGAAGCGTATGTATGTTTTGAGGCAGCAGTTTGATTATTTTAAACATAAGTCCATCCAGCCATACTCTATCGAATGCTTGTGCAACGTCTAAGAAGAGAGCTGTGCAATATTCACGGTGTTCAAAGGCAGTGCGAATTTTCGTTGTGATGCGGTAACCTGTTCAATGGCTTCATGTTCTGCCCGAAAACCAAATTGGTGCGATGGGAGTGTGTTTTGAGGTGGGGGCTGATGCGTAGCAGCAGCACTTTTTCAAATAACTTGGATAGACAAGTAAGTGAGCTTATTGGCCTGCATGATGATGGCTGTGTTTTGTCTTTCCCAGGCCTTTCTTCCACTTTTGAAAGAAGTAACCAATTTTAGTTGAAGAGCGTTTAAGAGCAAGCAGATTCGTAGAACTGCACACATTGGGAGCTCGTTGATCATTTTCGGGCTTATTTAGACGTAGCTGGGCGATTTTCCAGTCTTCAGTTGCTCTTTAATGACTTTCGTAGTCTCGCTTGGCCGAAATTCTACAGGATCTTGTGGTGCTAAGTCAGATGCAGTTAAAGGCGGGAGAGTAAATGAGTTAGTGGCTGGATTTGGTTGAAATACTTTTTTAAGATGATCAGCGAAGACTCTTGCTCTGTCCGTGTCACTGAGAGACCAGTTTCCGGTAGAGTTACGGAGAGGTACAACCGTTTCTGTTGGTGCCTGTAGGTTTATGTGGTCTTTCCACAACGAGTTCTTTGTGCCTGTGCGAGTGAGAATCTCGATGTACCTTAGTTGTGCGTCCGCTTCTTCTTTCTTAAGCGCTTTGGTAAGTCTTCGAGCAGCTGCTTTTAATTTACTCTTTGCGCCAGGTGATCTGTGCTCCTGCCACTCCCTTCGATGTCGTCGTTTTTCAAGCCCATGCAGCTCAATCTCTACTTGTCTTGTTAAACTTTATACTGCATACATGGTTGTCTTGTGGAGTGGACGCTTTTGCTGTTGCGACAAGTATTGATTCTATATTATAAAAGTATATTAAGTATTGATTCTATGGTATAAAAGATCAAAGAGTACCGGACAGTGATCAGATGAGAGTTCTGGTAGTGCCTCAGCTGTAATCATTGATTGGGATATCCTTTTTGTGATGGCAAAGTCAATAAAATCTGGAAGCATCATGGGATCTGCTGGCCAGTATGTAGGCACTCCCGGGGAAACATAGTTAAGTTCGTGTTGCGGTTTGATGATTGCGTTGTACAGCTGTTTTCCTTTAGGGTTCGCTATCCAATATTCCCCGTACATGTGCTTGGTATTCCAATCGCCAGCTGCAAGAAACCTTTCACCAAACGAGTCAAAAAGTGTTGTGAATTTTTCCTTAGAGATTGTGAAGCGAGGTGGGCAATAGATAGCAGCCAGAGTGAGAGCACCGTTATGGCATTGGAGGTTTATAGGGGTACATATTAAGCAGTCTTCTTGCCAATTACCAAGAAAGTGGTGCTAAATTCGTAATCTTATTAGTATCCCAGTGTCTTCATGGGCCGTGCCATCCGGGTGATTCGTAAAGTAAAATGTATAACCTGGTATTTAGAAGTTGTACTTTTAGGTAAGGTGAGTCTCTGAGAGTAGCATAACGTCAATGTTTCTGTCGGCTAGGAACTGAGCAATTTATAGGTTGTGCCGCGAAACGCCATTAGCGTTCCAGGTAGCTATTATTAAGGGAGTCATTATCCTGTTTTAGCAGAAACGAGCATTTGAATAAAGATGTTTTGGTTCTTCATAAGCTCTTGCATAGTTTCTTCCATGAAGGTCATGAAGTCTTTCATGCTTCGCTGCATCGAAAGCATAATCGCTTCAACGCCAATAGGCTGCTTTTGCATGTTCTGTGTGTTTATTCGTTTCTGCTGTTGGTACTTGGATCCCAGATTTTAGTACACTTGCAAAGGAAGAATTTGGTTCGGTGGCTGGCAGACGAAGGGATGTTAGTTGTAGTTGGTTCCATTACTTTGTGAATTGTTGGTGTGATACGATCCTGAGCTGAATCCACTCGTTTGTTTAGGCGACTCTTGAGTTCCTTGTAAACAATGCATCCTCGCCAGTTGCTGCATAACTTAATTGAACTGTAGGGTGCAGTACGCTTTGGTATGGCCATATTCGTAGCAGTTGGTGCACTGCACAGGTTTCCTGCGCTTGTGGGCCACTTCTACAGTTATTATTCGGTGCAGTAGATACTGCAGCTTATATATAGGATGTAAACTCATTGGAAGGGAGAAAATGTATGCCTGGAAACGGTTCGTGTGAGATAATCCCGATGACCCATGGGTGCGCTTGTACAAGATTTGGCTCCGCGTGTGTGGCCCGGGTGAAGAGCAGGCGCTCTCCCGGCTTGGACGGTATTAATGGCACTATCTGCAAGGCAGCCTGCGCGCCATACCTCCTAGCATCGTTGTATTCCAGATGCATTCCATTGGGATACTTTCCCACCGGGTGGAAGTGTTCACGAGCAGTCTCTCTACTCAAGGGACGCAGTCGAGGCGAAAGAAAAGACATACGGACGGAAAAAGGATACGACGGACAGCGGCAACCTTTTGCGAGCTAAATTGGTTTGGCGATAGGACACAGCGCTGATGTAGAGCAATCTGGATGCTCGCATCCGTGCATTGCCAGGAAGTACCAATGTATTTGTATCTCAAAGAAAACCTGCGGAAACATATTGGAAGGCTGCGAGCGTATCTAGGTCGTGGACGCAGGCTACTCCTCCAGTACCCAAAGGACCCAAAGAATCATCCCGGATTTGAAGAGATGGTCTCTAAAACTGCATGGATATCACTGAGTTGACGATAAAGCGGCTGTGTGCGGCTGAGAGGGAACAAGCCGCAAGGTAGCAGCAGAATACCAGATAGGGCACAGAGTTCGCAACTAGGTCCTACAAAGCGTAGCCATGCGGAAATACCGCAGAGACTTCACGATTTCAACCACCAATAGTACCGTCCTCTTGGTTCACTCCAGTAGTCGAGGGACGTTTCCAAATTGTCCGTTGTCACTGTCAATTATTATGTTTAAGTACGACTAGCTTTCCGTTGGATATTGAAGGGTATGCCCCAATCAATCGGTGATGTCTGTCTACTAAATTAAGCAGGATTATCAGAAGTATTTCTGGTATAGAGAATTTTACCGCTTCCACATCATTTTGGTAGGGAAGGCTGTCAATTTCTGACAGAATCATATCGGCTTCATCATGATCCACTAAATTCGCTGGTCTATGCCAGTTAGCAGAACCCCATTTTGACTTGGTTAGCTATATTTATTGCCTTTAAGAGTAGAATCGTTGTTGCATGAAAGTCCCCATTTATTTCGTTACCTTTGCTGGTGAAAGCAGTGACATCATTTTAAGGGAGATTCATGTGCTTAGTCATCCCAGTCAGATTTATCCGGTGAACCCCCAACCCATTGATCTTTATGGACCGTGGTCTTCTTTCTGGTGCACTATCCATGCTCTATTCAGTATTCATTAGGGCGTTGATTCCTTGATCAGTGAGAATCAATCCCTCGCTGGCTATCTGTTCGATAGTTTATTCTACTGTTCCTAGATCGAGGTCGTGGGTTATTTTGAACACGCCATTAGTGGGTACTGATTTTTCGCTTAGAAAGATAAAAAGTATGAGAAGGGTCAAGATAAGAACTTTTGATTTTAGCGTTTTACATGTTTTGTTTTGTGTTTTGGAATTTTAAGTTGTTCTTCTTCTCTACAACTACATTATGTGTCGTGTTTTCTAGCGTGGTGACAACGACGTCTAATATTTTGCATGAGTAGTTATGATATAGTATAATATTTGATACACTTATTGTTAGTCTCGAAATTTGAAAGATTCATTAAATAAAGGTAAAGTAAAACCAAAATTATTCGTATCAATAATTTAACAATAATTATAACATTATCGTACAATAATGTTAAGAAAAGGTTATTGTTAACGGTATTGCACCGGCAGAATTTTTGGGGATTATACAATTTTTCTTAGCACAGGTGTCTGTGAGGATTTGTAGTTTGAACCCACTTTTCGTCAGAGAACTGCAAAGGTGGCATTTTTTAACACTCGACTCACACCCAACAATTTTGTGTGCGGGTGCTACCCGCCACGCACATCGCGGGTACTTACAAACACACAGTATAAATCTGAACATGCAGACAAGACACCCCGTTGTGCGCGCACCCGAATCAATACGGTGCCCTGCGTCGCGGGTGCCGATCATACTCGGCACCCATAACGGAGGGTAGAAGACAAACAGTCAGAAAAAGACAAATGCCTAAAAAGGGATGAGTGACAAAAACACTTGTGGGTTTACCGTTAAACACATGGGTGTTTCCAAAAATACTCGGGTGTTTCCAAAAATACTCGGGTGGTCTTGTAGATAGTCGAGTCACAGACAAGATGCGTAACTCCATACGTTTTACACTCCATACGTTTACACACTATTCTTTCGGCGTGGCTCTAGACTTTGTCGAATACTTTGTAAAATATGCCCTTCATCTTATTATTATATATTATTATAATTATATATATTATATTATATATTATTAATATATATATATATATGTAATTTAATTATTATATTATATATATATATATTATATTATATATTATTATATATTATATATATTATTAACGTTATTATTATTTAAATATAGATTATAGTAAAAATAATAGTACATAATGTCACAAAATTCATTTCAAAAATGACTTTATATAAGAATATTTGTCATTAGAGTATTCAGCTAGCGACGCGTGAAAAATTAATAAGTCAATGATTCGAAACGGGTGGCACCCATTGAGTACATCAAAGAGCAAAGACATGAGCACGAAATTTTTCTTGGGTATTCCCTTTTACCCTTCATTTCTTATACCCGTCGCGCTTCCACCCATACAAATTTTAGGCGTACAAAAAATGACCTGCGGCCGATCGTTGACTGTGCGTCCACTCACCCAAACGGCTCTTGCGCAGCAGGCCTCGGGTGGTTTTTTTACTCGTAACAAAAACACCACGTTGGTAAAACACTCGAATATTTCGTATTGCCGCAAGTAGGGTGTCAAAAAACACGGGGTGCCTAGAGACCGAGTGTTTATCGGGTGGACGTAGAGTGCCAGTGGCGGGCTGCAGTTCTCTGCTTTTCGTGTCATACGACGCTAGACAAGCGTCGACCATAAAATTGTATACTCCATCATCAAGGCACTTGACCTCTTCGACAAGTGAATTTTGATCATTTTATGGTGAGGATTCTCGAAATTATTATTTTTTTTTGGAAGATCCCGGTACCGTTAATGTTGGTTTTATGTGGTAATGCCTCTATGCTTTATGGAAGAAGTTCAGGTTAATGACACCGCCCTCCTCCTGCCAGGGGTTAAAGTTAGATCTGCAACTTTGCCCTGATTGATTTGGTTTGTTTTTTATTGCTAATCTGACCCCTTGGAATCGGGACATTCCCCCTGCAAATCCGTTCGGACCGTAATTGAACGATTGGCCAGCAAAAGCCTTGTATTGAGGAAGAGGGAATCGAGGGCTGCTCGTTTGTCGATAGAGTCGGGTTGAAAGATGGTCCGGGTGTGGGGAATCTCGGTGTAATTGCTTCTTGTCTCCATATTTTGTTATTCTAAGCAAATTAAGAACGACTCATGCACGTTCGCTGGCATACGATCAAGCAGCAGTCTGAGGCATCGACCTTCGCCCCTCTAATAAGAGCATTTAATACCATTTCCCTTTGTCCACGTATAAAAGCGTTTTCCACTTATTAACTTACTAATTCCTTCCTTAACTCTCACAACTTGGGTCGTCAGAGCCGAAATTGTGGCACCCAAGCGATTTTTTAATTTTTTTTTCATTTTTTTATTAGTCCTGTAAATTTCCATAGATTTGCCAAATTACTTTTTGGCACGCTCACTCTCACGACCTGAAGACGCCGAACCGGTAACGTCCACACTGTGGAATAATTTTTATATTTTTTTCTCATTTTATTCCCCAATATCTATCGATATCCCAGAAAAATTATGCAATTTAGCGTTCGCATTCACACTGGCTGAGTACCGGGCATCTCATAGTCGGGGAACTCGACTATAGCATTCTCTCTTGTTTTCTGTTAAAATTGGGGGTTTTCTTTTTGATTAAGTACAAAGTTAGTTTTAAAGTTTAGCTAAGCTCCGCTGCCCAATTCGACTACCTTGTCAGCGTTTTGCCTCAGCGGCTCAGCGGCTCAACTCTTAGCCAAATCCCACAATGTCAGCACAGTCACACTCGCAGCGTAAGCAACTTTGTCAACGGTACGCTGCAGAGCTCCAGAGTCGTTTGCCTGTCGTCCGGTGCTGACGCTGCGATGGAGGTGAGGAAGGAATTGCCCTGCTTGCAGAACAATAACCGGTTCTGCAGTGCTGGCAGCGAGCGGGTTGGGAGGTGGAAGCAAGTGCTGAGTGTTAACTCCTGCCCCTTTATGATCTGCGCCCCGCAGACTAAGTAGCCTTGGTCTGCTCTGGGGTAAGGGGCGGATTAGTGATCACGGTTATATTGCCGGGTTTCGGTAGTTCATGAGTAGAGAGAGGTCCACTTCCTCCACAGAAAATACAAGAGAGAAAAGATGAGCAGAGCCAATTCTGCCTCCGTAGGGATGAAAGCAACAACTCCTCGGACATCTTTTCCAAGTTCTTTAAGCTGATGACATGCACTTAGTCCAGAGATAGGCGGTTATCGTATGCGGTTACTTGTGTTAGGACAGCCGGCAATGCCATCAGGTTGAGTAGCTCGTGTAATTTCGGCCCAACAACTGTTACGACCTCATTGTCTTATTAGACGACTAAGTCCCAACTAGACGATGATTCCCACCCTGTTTATCGAGCGAGGCTTTCTCACGGGCGCACTGATTATCCGGTTGATATGCGTCTTTGAGATAGTACTAGACCAATGTCTTAATCCTCCTGTCATTTTTCCCAGGTTAACGACGTGAACCAGCTTGAAGACGCCATTGATCCTCCAGAAATTGCCGTTCTGAAGCGGGATATCGGGCCTTCATACGTGTAGCCCACATCTACGAAAGGCAGAGCAAAACTTACAAAAAATAACGTTTAACAAATCATTGCTATACTTTAGTGTGTTAACTGTGGTATTTTTAGGAGTTGTTTGTTATATGCAATTCTTATTATTTTTTATGTTAGTTACCCGGATCTAAGGAAACGTATAGCCTTTTTTCCTTTTAAGAACGTTTTTTAAAATTGGCGAGAAGGAAGAGCCCTGAATTCTTGTTTCACTTCCTTAAATCGGACTTATGAAACATTTTTCAGGATTTTGTTTTAATTGTTACTGCGCTGTTTTCCAAGATTGTATGTGACAGGTTATTGAAATTTAGATTTGTTAAGTGTTGGATTAGCTCAGAATCCTTAAAAGTCGTTTTTGAACAGGTGTCCAAAAAGGTGGAGGAAAACCACTTCACTTCGATCTTGTGCAGTGGGGTATGGTACAATTCTATTTCTAGCGATGGGAAGTAGTTTAGGACGGTAGGGCACAAAAGTCCCCCTTTTATTTAATTTTTTTTTTTTTTTGGGACAGTAAAATGGTTGGAGAGCCTCTTCCAGTCTTCCGCGCAAATTAACCGAAGATTTTGATTCTTAGGGAAAAAGTTCGTCAAGTTTGGTAAATTTGTCTATACATCTTAAGTACAGCTTTATATCCAACGTGAATATATCAATGTGAAGTATTTCACAAGGATATGTTGGAATAGGTGTTGATTGTAATTCCCGTTTGTTTGGATGTCTCTCATATTTATAGAGTTTGCTACATTAGCAAGAGGATAATTGGACGCGTATTGTGCTCGTCATCCTCAGGAAGTATAACTTCTCGATGAACCGAACACATACCTCTTTAGGTACCATATGGGCCCTACGATGTTCCCTTTTAATTGCTCTGCAGATATGTTCGGCGTCGGACAAGTCTACAACCTATCTCTGCGTTAGACGCATTTTAAAGAACTTAAAATTCTCGAAGCAAAGATCTTGAATATTTATAAATGAATTATTATATATTTGTATTAAAATTCATATTTTAAAAGTTAAATATGATATAGATACCTTGTATATACTGGAATGGTGGCACCCATTGAGTACATCAAAGAGCAAAGACATGAGCACGAAATTTTTCTTGGGTATTCCCTTTTACCCTTCATTTCTTATACCCGTCGCGCTTCCACCCATACAAATTTTAGGCGTACAAAAAATGACCTGCGGCCGATCGTTGACTGTGCGTCCACTCACCCAAACGGCTCTTGCGCAGCAGGCCTCGGGTGGTTTTTTTACTCGTAACAAAAACACCACGTTGGTAAAACACTCGAATATTTCGTATTGCCGCAAGTAGGGTGTCAAAAAACACGGGGTGCCTAGAGACCGAGTGTTTATCGGGTGGACGTAGAGTGCCAGTGGCGGGCTGCAGTTCTCTGCTTTTCGTGTCATACGACGCTAGACAAGCGTCGACCATAAAATTGTATACTCCATCATCAAGGCACTTGACCTCTTCGACAAGTGAATTTTGATCATTTTATGGTGAGGATTCTCGAAATTATTATTTTTTTTTGGAAGATCCCGGTACCGTTAATGTTGGTTTTATGTGGTAATGCCTCTATGCTTTATGGAAGAAGTTCAGGTTAATGACACCGCCCTCCTCCTGCCAGGGGTTAAAGTTAGATCTGCAGCTTTGCCCTGATTGATTTGGTTTGTTTTTTATTGCTAATCTGACCCCTTGGAATCGGGACATTCCCCCTGCAAATCCGTTCGGACCGTAATTGAACGATTGGCCAGCAAAAGCCTTGTATTGAGGAAGAGGGAATCGAGGGCTGCTCGTTTGTCGATAGTGTCGGGTTGAAAGATGGTCCGGGTGTGGGGAATCTCGGTGTAATTGCTTCTTGTCTCCATATTTTGTTATTCTAAGCAAATTAAGAACGACTCATGCACGTTCGCTGGCATACGATCAAGCAGCAGTCTGAGGCATCGACCTTCGCCCCTCTAATAAGAGCATTTAATACCATTTCCCTTTGTCCACGTATAAAAGCGTTTTCCACTTATTAACTTACTAATTCCTTCCTTAACTCTCACAACTTGGGTCGTCAGAGCCGAAATTGTGGCACCCAAGCGATTTTTTAATTTTTTTTTCATTTTTTTATTAGTCCTGTAAATTTCCATAGATTTGCCAAATTACTTTTTGGCACGCTCACTCTCACGACCTGAAGACGCCGAACCGGTAACGTCCACACTGTGGAATAATTTTTATATTTTTTTCTCATTTTATTCCCCAATATCTATCGATATCCCAGAAAAATTATGCAATTTAGCGTTCGCATTCACACTGGCTGAGTACCGGGCATCTCATAGTCGGGGAACTCGACTATAGCATTCTCTCTTGTTTTCTGTTAAAATTGGGGGTTTTCTTTTTGATTAAGTACAAAGTTAGTTTTAAAGTTTAGCTAAGCTCCGCTGCCCAATTCGACTACCTTGTCAGCGTTTTGCCTCAGCGGCTCAGCGGCTCAACTCTTAGCCAAATCCCACAGTGTCAGCACAGTCACACTCGCAGCGTAAGCAACTTTGTCAACGGTACGCTGCAGAGCTCCAGAGTCGTTTGCCTGTCGTCCGGTGCTGACGCTGCGATGGAGGTGAGGAAGGAATTGCCCTGCTTGCAGAACAATAACCGGTTCTGCAGTGCTGGCAGCGAGCGGGTTGGGAGGTGGAAGCAAGTGCTGAGTGTTAACTCCTGCCCCTTTATGATCTGCGCCCCGCAGACTAAGTAGCCTTGGTCTGCTCTGGGGTAAGGGGCGGATTAGTGATCACGGTTATATTGCCGGGTTTCGGTAGTTCATGAGTAGAGAGAGGTCCACTTCCTCCACAGAAAATACAAGAGAGAAAAGATGAGCAGAGCCAATTCTGCCTCCGTAGGGATGAAAGCAACAACTCCTCGGCCACCTCGGACATCTTTTCCAAGTTCTTTAAGCTGATGACATGCACTTAGTCCAGAGATAGGCGGTTATCGTATGCGGTTACTTGTGTTAGGACAGCCGGCAATGCCATCAGGTTGAGTAGCTCGTGTAATTTCGGCCCAACAACTGTTACGACCTCATTGTCTTATTAGACGACTAAGTCCCAACTAGACGATGATTCCCACCCTGTTTATCGAGCGAGGCTTTCTCACGGGCGCACTGATTATCCGGTTGATATGCGTCTTTGAGATAGTACTAGACCAATGTCTTAATCCTCCTGTCATTTTTCCCAGGTTAACGACGTGAACCAGCTTGAAGACGCCATTGATCCTCCAGAAATTGCCGTTCTGAAGCGGGATATCGGGCCTTCATACGTGTAGCCCACATCTACGAAAGGCAGAGCAAAACTTACAAAAAATAACGTTTAACAAATCATTGCTATACTTTAGTGTGTTAACTGTGGTATTTTTAGGAGTTGTTTGTTATATGCAATTCTTATTATTTTTTATGTTAGTTACCCGGATCTAAGGAAACGTATAGCCTTTTTTCCTTTTAAGAACGTTTTTTAAAATTGGCGAGAAGGAAGAGCCCTGAATTCTTGTTTCACTTCCTTAAATCGGACTTATGAAACATTTTTCAGGATTTTGTTTTAATTGTTACTGCGCTGTTTTCCAAGATTGTATGTGACAGGTTATTGAAATTTAGATTTGTTAAGTGTTGGATTAGCTCAGAATCCTTAAAAGTCGTTTTTGAACAGGTGTCCAAAAAGGTGGAGGAAAACCACTTCACTTCGATCTTGTGCAGTGGGGTATGGTACAATTCTATTTCTAGCGATGGGAAGTAGTTTAGGACGGTAGGGCACAAAAGTCCCCCTTTTATTTAATTTTTTTTTTTTTTTGGGACAGTAAAATGGTTGGAGAGCCTCTTCCAGTCTTCCGCGCAAATTAACCGAAGATTTTGATTCTTAGGGAAAAAGTTCGTCAAGTTTGGTAAATTTGTCTATACATCTTAAGTACAGCTTTATATCCAACGTGAATATATCAATGTGAAGTATTTCACAAGGATATGTTGGAATAGGTGTTGATTGTAATTCCCGTTTGTTTGGATGTCTCTCATATTTATAGAGTTTGCTACATTAGCAAGAGGATAATTGGACGCGTATTGTGCTCGTCATCCTCAGGAAGTATAACTTCTCGATGAACCGAACACATACCTCTTTAGGTACCATATGGGCCCTACGATGTTCCCTTTTAATTGCTCTGCAGATATGTTCGGCGTCGGACAAGTCTACAACCTATCTCTGCGTTAGACGCATTTTAAAGAACTTAAAATTCTCGAAGCAAAGATCTTGAATATTTATAAATGAATTATTATATATTTGTATTAAAATTCATATTTTAAAAGTTAAATATGATATAGATACCTTGTATATACTGGAATGGATTCTCTTTTTTCTTCCGTCCTTAGATATTTTGATAGCATGTTCCAATTGTTGTCGTCATAGTTAACGGGAAAGGGTCCGATTTCCTCTTCATTAACAATTATAAACATATTTTTTCTTGGAAGGTTTGAAATTAACATTTGCCTAGTCTTATTCATCCATATAAATGAACTAGGATTCACAAAATTTAGACTGTCTTGCCGCGTTAACGCAATGGGGATCCACCAAAGCATACTGTCTTGGTCGGGAACATCATGTAGCCTTTCCCTAAGATATACCTTTTGTTGAACAATTGCAGTTTCTGAATCATAATCTCGTATTATTGTGACTAGAGGTAGGCGGTTATGCTTTAACCAAGACTCAGAAATTCTTAATATACTCAGATCACTATCTAGTGAATTATCTGCTATGGCTTGTGTCGTGATTGCATTCCAGAAGTCTGAGCTTTTATACGTTTTAAATTTGTAGTCTGAAATAAAGCTTTGTATTGCGAGTCTAAAAGTGTATTTTCCTACGGTAAGGCAAAGCATTCGAATTATAAGCTGAACTTTTATTGAGGCAAACTCGTGTTTAATTCCTGTTATGTGCGAGTTGGGATACCTCTTGCTTAACTCATAGTACAATGAGTAAAGAATTGTCATTGGATATTTGCCATTAAACTCTTTTCCGCCATTAATCTAAGGAATAAATCTTATATATGTATTTTTCAAAAATCGTATTATATTTATTATATTGACTTACTTCAAAAACGATTTCCGACGCAATAAAACTGATTAGCGCTTTATTCACATTAGCATCAGTCCACCATTCGGGCGTTATCCATATACCAATCCATTGATATATTAGTTCGCGCGATATTTCAAATGCATCTTTCTTTAGAATTTCAGATTCTCTATAAGGATTATGAAATAATATTATTAGTAATAATATTATAGTTATTAATATAATATAGTAATTGTATTAGTAATAAGTAATTAAACACACTTACCTAGCTATCAGAATACCACTTGCGCTAATAAATGGAACTGTTGCAAGGCTAGGTATCGCGATAACATCAAGCTTAGTTATGGGGAGCGGGATACTAAAAAACTTTTGAATTGTGGTATGTGCAACATTAAGTTTGTTTTGGATATCCTAGAAGAAACAGAATACAAATATTTAAAAACTGTACTATAACTAAAAACTGAACTAGACTATAACTAAAAACTATAGTACAAATTTTAATTAAATGTAAAATAAATGATCTGTAAAACCATTAAATAGATTAAAAACAATATAAGTATTGTTTATAAATGTATATTGTCGGAAACTACTACGCCTTACACCTTACACCTACCCTAGGGTTAGAATTTGAAGGGTACTTCATGCCCCTGAAGCCTGAAATACATATAGAACTTTTTGGTTCTGCGAGCCGGATCGTCTTTTACGTGTTTGGTTTGGAGATTTCGATTTAATTGTGGGTTTTTATAGAATCGAAATAAATGAAAACGTAATACTCTTTCCCGAGTACTTCCTGATCATTGCATTGAAACAAAAAGCTCATAGATATGGAACTTTCGGGAAAAAAAGCCACAAAAATCTTAAGTCATTTCGAGTTTCAGCTTCAGGCAACCCTAATTTTGAATCTATGCATGGCAAAATCTTAGCACATATCAAGTAACAATGACTAAGAGTCATCGATATTTCCCTGAGGTCATCCGAAATAATTCCCTACAGAAAAATGTTTTTCCGGTTATCATCGACATGACATGTCCCCATTTTTATAATGCTAGTAGATGTAGCGTCAACAGTGCGACCAGAAGAAGATTAACAGGACCTGCATTAACAGAATCGAAAGCTAGTTAACAGAACCGGAAAAAGATGATGCGTAAGTTCAGAAAAAGATGAAAGTAAGTAGGAAAAGGAAGAAAAAACAAAAAGGGAGAAGAAAGAGAAAAATTTGAGTGCATTGTTTAACAACAATTTGTGCTTGCAATATTCAGACAAATTAGAGGCAGCGGACATTTAAAGTAGCCAAATAAGGAAAGTTGCTAGTTCTTCTTTGCGCTCATCTTCCCGCTTGGACCGAATTTCCATTCACGTTGCTGTTGCCATGGATGCAAATTCTGAAGAGGGTTACCGCTAATGCAAACAGGCTGGTGGAACGTTAAACGGACTCCCTCTGCATCTGATCGTTGAGCTTCAATAAACATTTAGAAAAATTCTCTATGAGCTCGAAGAACTTGTTTTGATTAAATCGAAAGTGATTTCAGTGAAAAGTTTGATGACATTCTCGTAGCTCTTAAATCCTCTGTGGGGGGGAGTTTGAAGCGCGCCTTGCAAATGCTCTACCAATCAACTTTTACTGACGACATTGTGATTGTGGCCACCAGCAGAGCTCACTTATGAATAGGGCACCGTCGCTGCCTCCTCTTGAGCTACAAAAATTCGCTGGAGGCTATGCTAACTTGGTGAACATGAGTCAACCCACCACCACGCTGCCGCTATCCCAAATGTTTCAGGACGGCCAGGGCCACGGACAGGGTGACAGTGGCGTCCCGGAAAGCTGTGAACCGAATCATACAAGTATATCGCAGGACAACAGAATAAGCCCCTAGGGACCAGGTCAGCAGAATCGCAACAAGAAGGCAACAGCAGCGTTCCATCTCCATGGTGGAATGGTTAAGCCACCTTACACCATGCCACCGCCAACTGGTATAACGTAAACCAATGTTATTTGGTAAAATGAGTTAAGTTGAAGAAAACATGCTTTGATTATAAATAAAAATATTTCTGCTATAACAGCTTGATTGTGATAACGCCGGATAAATGCTTGACTCATATTTATGAATTTATTAAGCGTTTCCTACCGTATAAAGTATATATATTCGTGATCTAGATCAATAGCCGAGTCGATCTGGTCATGTCCGTCTGTCAGTCCGTATGAACGTCGAGATCTCAGGAACCATATAAACTAGAGAGTTAAGCATACAGTTTCCAGTGACATAGACGCAGCGAAAGTTTGTTTATTCATGTTGCCATGCAAATTCTTACGCCCCCAAACCGCCCAAAACTGCATCGCCCACACTTTGATTAGATATTTTTTCAACGTTTATTAGTCTTTTAAATTTCTATCGATTTGCCAAAAAACTTTCTGCAACGCCGACTCTTACGCCTAGAAACCGCTCAAAACTGTCATGCTAACACTTTTACACTTTTTCTTTTCATATTTTTATTAGTTTTGTAAATTTCTATCGATTTGCCAAAAAACTTTTTGCCAGGCCCACTCTTACACCCACAAACCGCCTAAAACTGCCGCACCCACAATTTTGCAAAACGTTTCGATAGTTCGTCATATTTTTATTAGCCTTGTAAATTTCTATCGATTTGCCAAGTTACTCTTTGCCACGCCCACTCTTACGCCTACAAGCCGACTAAAACTGACACTTCCACACATTTTTACAATTATAAAAGTTTTTCTCATTTTAATTACCAATATCTATCGATATCCCAGAAAAATTAAGAAATTTCGCGTTCACATTTCCACTAGCAGGTAACGGGTATCTGATAATTGCAGAAGTCGACTATAGCATTCCCTCTTCTTTTTCTTTTATTATTTTCTATTATTATACATATGTATCTTCAGGTTGAGTAAGTGGTTCAATTTTGAACCGAAAAAGGCTTTCAAGACTTCTTAGCAGTAATAGTCAACGTGCGACAACAATATTTCGAGGAAGCCCCAGACAGAAGAAGACGTCGGGGTAGCTTCACTAGACTTGACTTTTTTTCTTCACAGGAGGATTAATACTAAATTAAACCCAAAAAAGACGGGACCGTGGAGTGGTGAACTCGCCGGCTGAAAGGAGGGAGAGCGGATATTCCCAGATTCCCTGGCAGACTCGGAAGCGGTTGGATTGAATACCTAGGATTGAATAACGCGACTTAGTTTGGGAAGACTACACCTTGGACCCCATAATGGAGAAAGAGGCTTTATCTGTAGGAACGGAAGACTCTCCGTCCTCCGCATGTGGGAGAATGACCTTTTGGACAGGGCGCTTTATTGTGCAGCAAGACGTACGGGTCTCAACGACTCGATTGCTGTCATCAGCTCCAGGAAAGTCCGAAAAGATTCTGCGGAGCCGCCAATTGTTCGCAGAATGTCCCCCATGACCACTAGACTGTCGTCGACTTGGAGACTTGGTCGGAAATGGTCATTTATTGCGCTTGTGGAGTTCTTTAAGATAGCAAGTTCCTAGAAAGCAAACTTGCTGCCGCACAAAGGCCTTGCCATTCTCCAAATGTACCCGCTACGATGCAAGCAAAGGCCGCTATAAACTTCTCAGTTGTAAGAATCTTACACGAATTCGAATCACCAGATTTTTGATATTAGGAATCCAATACTTCGATTGGGTCAGGCGTACGATTAATGGACTACCGCCGTGAAGAGCTATCTAGTGAGCGAATTGGATAAGAATTAGAAACGTAGGGAAGAATTATCGGATGGCGTTCATTATATTGGAGGCCTCTGGAGGCAGTGAGGCGGCCGCATGCCCTTAAGAGGCCGTGTTGCTCCATGAATGGAATCAGGTTCAGTAACGGACTGGGCACTGGAAGGGGACTTTTATCTGCCAGATGCTTCTGCTCTTGTCCGTATGCTCAATGCTGCGCCAAGGAGATCAGAGTTTTTTCTGTCTGTCGGATTTCTTCACTAGTGGGCCGTGAATTGGGCGTGATCAAGTACTAGCAGCAGCTCATTGGGATACGTCGAACTCATGCCAGAACTCCAGTTTAGGAAAACGTTCTAGGAAGTCAATAGACGGGGCCACTCTGGTCCGTGCCCCCAGAGATGATTACCAATTCATGTAGGGATGTGCCTCCACTGGATAGATCGGCGGAGTTTTGTTCAGATCGTGTGCGACTGGTGTCGCCTGCGTGATCTTGGCAACGCTGTTGGCCACAAACGTGGTCCAGTTGCAAGCAGGCTTTCGTAACCGGGTTAGCACAACAGTAGAATCTGTCCAGCAGTGGATACCTGAACTGGCATGTTGGCATGTGCGGAATTATTTCACCGAAGACACTCGTGTTTTGGCTGTAAGCAGGTGAGTCAAGATCAATCTCCACGCGGATGTAGATAGCCGCTTCATACGCTTCATCCGTCATGCTCTATGGTTACCTCAGGCTGATACCAGACCCGAACGCGGATCTGGTTGAGGTCGGAATACTCATCTAAGAGCGATTGCCACCTCTGACTTATTTCCGTGGGAACCTTATCGTCCCAGTCTTAGTCCTGCAATCAAATCTCCTGATTTCTCTCCCAATTCCCGATTCTCCGCCAGAATCGAACAACCATGCGATTTGGGTCAAAAATTCTCGCTTTGTATGGGAGGGTTCAAAAGCCAGGAGGGACGAAATAGAATTCCACAATATACCAAGCGTCTTATGCGGTTAGAACTAAAGGAATTCGACTTTACAGTCGAGTACCTAAAGGGGAAAGACAATTTTGTGGCAGATGTCCTATCCAGGATAATCATATCCGAACTGAAAAACCTACATTGTTAAGTCCGAAAATAAGGTCATATTTTAAGGAATTTTAAAGACCTTAATTGGAGTAATATAACTCGTTCGGTAAAAGAATACGTATGCTATATTTGAGTATTTTATTCTGAAGTACGGTCCAATGAGGACGTTCATTACAAACATGGGAGCAGAATATAAAAATTCAATTATAAATTAAATGTGCAAAATTTTAAAAATTGACAATGTAACTTCTACAGCACAACCAGGCAGATGGAACAGTAGAAAAAAGCCATAAAACCTTCACAGAATATATCCGTTCCTATATACCAATGTATATAGACAAAACAGATTGTGAGGTTTTTTTTTCCATATTTCATTTCCTGTTCATAAGAGTCAGTTTTCGGCAAGCAAAGAAACTTGCCAAAATATTTGAACAGCGAACATAGTATAGATCCTTTGTATAATGTGGATGACTATGCAACAGAATCAAAATATAGTTCATAAATAGCATATAAACAAGCTAATCAACAAAACTGTCTTGTAGAATTGCCCTTTTCAACGTGAAAATAATAATAAATATCAAAACAAGAAAAAATCAAATTTGTATTCTCTACATATATATTTAAATATTCAATACCAATTTTTAAGCAAAAAAAATTAATTATTTTAAGAAAAAAAAAATAATTTAAGTGACTTTATAATATTACGTTATTTTTCAAAAGGAGGGAGATGTACTATATGCGATTTCTCATGTAATCTAATGTCCACTGACTTCAGTACGGTTATAAAGAATAGCAGCCAAAACCCTTTTTTTAATATTTTTTTATATTTATACTTTATTAAGGCATACGGGCTAGCTGAAAACCCCTTTGTCCCCCTGGTCGCTATTAATTCAGCCCTTGCAGGCGCGCCGGCTAACAATAGTTAGCTGTAACCAAACAATAATACAAATATAACAATTAACAATATAACAATTATGAGCACAGCCGGTGGTGTTTTCCTTTTCAGCGTGTAGCAAACATTCGCTGATTTGTCACCATTGATGCCAATTTTGCAGCGTTTTGCCCATTACGCAAATGTAGATGAGAAGTCCTGAATGCCATCAGCAGCATCGTGTTCGCAGCAGGTCCTGCAGATGACACACACGTCGTCAGCAAATGTGGCCAACATTGACGACCCGGGTAGGCTAACGTCCGGACGCGGATGTCGTAGCTGTACAGGCAGTAAAGCAGCGAACCAAGTACACTTCCCTGTGGAACTCCGGCTGCCATATTATGCTCATTTGACAGAGCCGAGTAGAATCGTACCGCAAATCTCCTCTTTTCGAGATACGACCTCAGGAGGCCGAATTATGGTGCAGGCAGAGTTTTCTTAATTTTAGGCAGTATACCGGAGTGCAACACCCGATCGAACGCCTCACGTATATAGGAAGATGCAGCGCACTCTTCTCTACTCCTTGTTTTCGAAAGCGAATAGGATGGGCTCGACCACTCGGTGTAGTTGTTCCACCGTACAGTGTCCAGTACGAAAACCAAACTGATGCCCGGGCAGGATTCGACTAGGGCGCGATGTAAAACACACTTTGCTCTGTTCCAATCCGCTTTGTCCAGCAGGTGGTGAGACCTCATCCATCTTTTACGTAAACGCCTCTTCTCAGCTATAAGGAGCAGAATCTCTCTGGTGATCGGGATTAGCTGCTGTGGGCCTCTGCACCGGGCTAGGAGTTGCCAGTCTGGCTGCAGCCTTGATATTATGGGTGAGAGTGTCAACAGCTTCTTCTAGGTCCCTTTCTGAGTTTATCGCCAAACTTAGGTTCAGAGAGGACTCAAGATGCTCATGGAATCGTTCCAGGTCAGAATGCCTACCGATTAGTCGCTCCATCTTGGGATAAGCTGTAGCTGTTGCATCTAGTGATTATAAGTGGTAGATGGTCGGAGCTGAGCTCAGCAACGGACCGTATCTCAGCATGCATGTCCAGTATACCCCTGCTGACAGCAAAATCGATATAGCCTGGGGAGCCTCTACTGCCGTACGGGAATCTTGTAGGACCTCCGGTCGGTAGAGAGCTTATATCTGAGCTTAGGACCAGATTCGTAAGCGCTCGACCTCTTCGATTGCATCTCCCCGCCACAAAGCCAGTGGGATGCATTCCAGTCGCCCGTGACGAGGAGTTTGGAACATTGTTGATCCAGAATGCATTTAAATTCGTCCGTATTCCATATGAACCTCGGAGGGCAGTATATTGCGCAAAAATTAACAGGGCCATGGTCCGTCTCGATGACTGCAGACGCGAGTTGCACCTTGTCAGTGGCTATTGGTGTAAGAGGGAAGTGGTCTAGGCTGGATTTGACCAGGATCGCTGAACCACCTTTGGCGTTACCGTCGTTCGGATCGTTGGCAGTGTAGGACTCAAATCCAAATATTTTCGGTGCCTGTGCATCCTTGCAATGAGTCTCGCTGAGCAGCAGGACAACGATATCGTTACATTCCACTTCGGGCAGCTTCGTGGACACGCCATCGGCGTCATTATGGCGCTTGGAAAGCAGTGAGAGCAGATTGATGATCTGCCCCTGCTGCTGTTACTGTTGTTGCTGTTGTTTCATCATCATCATCACTAATTCCACCTGCTTCTCTTGAATCGAGCGTCTCTCTTCTCTCTTTAGCGTCTGCAGGATGACTTCAATGCTACTGCTAGCATCCGTCGCCACTCCACTTCTGGGTCTGGATCGCTGCATGAACGCTTGTAGTTTGCTGCAACATTTATAATTTGCAGGTTGCTGTCCACCACAGTTGTAGCAAGTGCACAGCTCGATGCGTGGCCTAGTACAGTCCTTCGCTGGGTGTTCGCCGGCAATTACTGCTTACGGCAGTATTTCGCTGTGTGGCCAAACTGCTGCCTACTCTCATATGGCATCGTATCTTTACTGCCAGAATCTCTCTATTGTTTGCCGCAGCAGCAATGTGCAGGAAGAACATGTTCACTGCCAGAGCTTTTGAGGTACCTGTTGCGTTTCGCCTTAGCGGTGTATGTATGTCGAGCACCTTGTGACCGATTTTTTCCAGCTTTACCTTGATCTGGTATGTAGCGTACTGTGGTGCAGGCCTTTCACGCATACCCTGAAAGGCCTGTCTCCTTTTAGCTGGTAACTCTTCGTTCTCCTCAGGACACCGCCCATTGACGCCCTATCCTCAACCTTTTTAATGTTCACTATATTTACCCTCCATTACTATAGGAGGTGGCTTGGACTGCGCATTGTTGAGTGAGCTGGTGATACCAGCGGAGGCTGCATCCCACTTAGCGGCAGCTTGGTGACTGGTACTGGGCTGGTCACACAGATTGACAATATCATCATCATTGACGTCTCTTGAATTACTATTTGTAGACAAGGTAGAGACTTTTCAGCAATTGCTCGTGAATCTCTCTCGGGCCCACGCCAGCAATTTGCTTCATCAACGTGAAGTTTAGTGATTTTTGCGGTGGGCTATTATTTTCCATTTTCCGTTGTGATTTTTATCGACACGAATTTGACAAATTTAAGGCAGACCTGTATATATGCAACAAATCACCAGGGTCCTAGCAAAGACTTGAACCCTGAGATAGATAAGCTTTGAGCTTCCAAACAGCTGTTTGTGCGATCGCGTGGCAGCTGGGCAGCACTGGGGCCTTTGGCCTGTTTTTTTTTTACAATAATGTGTTTTTCACAAGTATGCAAATTTGAAGTATTTTAGTATTAATAGATTCGAAATACGTTAAACTGTTTTGTTATAGCCCGCAAATGTTAATTTAACTGTGCACCGTTATAATAACAGCTGTTAAAGTCGGCTGTTGCGAGCTTATACCACGTGGCTTGGCTGCATTGCGCCCAAAATTTAGCTTAACTTTCAAAGTGTTAAAATGTAAAAAGAAGAAGAACAAGAGTATAATATGAAATGGATAATCAATCTTTAGGTTTTTATTATGTGTTGCTATTTGCTATTTATTGTGTGCGTCTCTTTCTAATAATTTGTACATTTAGCAAGTGGTGTCAACATGTAGTTGTTTTTTTTCAACTTTAAATAGAGCTACAACAATTTGTTCAAATTTGTTCAGTAAGTGTTTATATCCATGTTGTAGTGTGTTCAATTCCTAACTCATATCACGTAGTCTCTATGTGCGTTTTTTGCGGGTTTTTGAGAAATTTCATTTTTTAGGGAACAACATCTCGATTGCCAATGGTGCCCTACTGGAAGTGTGGCGCAAGCAAAAGAGCGTTCTTCAAAAGGAAAATGCTATTTTCACTTTTATCAGTGGTAATTTTTCTGATAGCAAGCTAGACTTTAATGAACGATTAACGAATAATAGTAATAACGAATGTTTTCAGTCAATCTTTTGCGAAATTGGAGAAAATGCGATCGAAAAATAAATGAATTTTTGAAAGTTTATTCAAAGTGGTTAGAAGAACACCTAGTCCTGAAGGAAAAAAAGAATAATAAAAAGGAAAGGAAATTAGCTGGACGCCCGAAAACGTCATATTATTTAAAAAGTTTGAGTGGCCGAAGACAGCAAGCAGATGAACTCGTAAGGGCGCAAAATCACAACGAACGTCTTTTGATTCAAGCTGCAATGCTAGCTGCACGGAAGCGCGGCCTGCTGGATCTTGCAGACATACTTAAAATTCTTTTGTTGAACCCAGCCAAGGCAAATATAAATAATATCCCATAATATCATCAATAAATTTAAAGAAGCGCGTTCGAAAACATAAGCGACTCTCTTCCACTAGAAGTCATTCTAATGTTAGCTTGCGAATTAGAACCTGACACCGATTCTTCAGACTCTACTGATTGTAAAGAGGAGGACGATTATGAATTTTTATACAATATGGAAATTAAAAATGAATTAAAAATGAAAAATGAAAATATAATAATATAGATAATAAATAAAATAAAATAAGTCTGTCTTTTTTGAATGAAAATTTTTAATTTTCACTATTATATCACTGATAGTGACTTGGGGGGTCACTATTTACTATATATGTGCCAGTATTCTGGACTTGTCCAAAAGTTTTTACCGCGAAAACTAATTTCACTTTATCCTCATCTTCTTCACCTAATAAATAATAATTAAAAAAAAAAACTTTATCCTCTTTTTCAGCTGCGTATTGTTAGACACGAACCATTTCTCCTATTGTGCCAAAACGTTGTAACACTTTGTTGCAATGCGCATATAAACGTTGGACTTCAATTCGAATGATACGAATGATGATATGTGTTGAATTTAAGGCTTGGCCAAAGACACTAGAATAACAAAATGCGTAACGCCATACGATTTTTCGGCACACGATTTTTTCGCTGTGGGTCCAGGATCTCTCGAGTTTTTGTTCAAGATCGAGAGAGCGGAGAGCGCTACATCGAACAGCTCTTTTCTTAGCATACAGTGACAACTGTATGTGTGCACACGTTTAATTTGACAAAAAAATGCACTTCACCTTAGAAGTTCTTAGACTTTAAATCTATATTATTTTTGATCAATTGGCACCATGCGAAAAATTCTTGTTTTGCATTGCCTTAACGTTATTATTATTTAAATATAGCTTAGAAATACTAATAGCCAAATCTTAATATCATGCAAAAAAATTTCAAAAATGACTTTATATTAGAATATTTGTCATTAGAGTATTCAGCTTGCGACGTGTGGAAAATTAATAAGGCAATGATTGTTGCGTGCTTGTGTACGCACTTCAGTTTACTTTTGCAACAAACTATTTTCATATTTTTATTTATTTTATAAATTTTTATTTTCTACTACTTTTATTTTTATAAAATATTTATTTCTCAATGTAATGTCTTCTTTTTGGAAAATTTATGTTTTAAATTACAGTAGTTATAATAATTTCCCTTGTATTTACTTCAATTATTTAGTATATTTATTAAGTCATTTGACTTAATTAGAATGTACGAAAATTATCTTTTTGTATTATTTAAAATGCGCATTATATTCAGTTGTATGTAAATGAACAGTTTTTATTATTTAAAATACACATTAGATAGTTGTTTTTCATTTTTTTTTTTTTTATATTCCAATTTGATATTTTTAAAAAGCGCGCAATTTCATAATTTTTCTACGAAATTGGCCAAAACTCCAAACATGTGAATTCGTTTTTTTCGATCAGAATTAATTTCGGTCCGAAAATCGTCTTCTAGCACAACACGCACAAATATACACGTTCTCGTATCTTGTTTTTACTCACACAAGCAAGCAAATTATATTTTTAGATTTCTTACGCTCTCAGCGTAAGCGAGCTGAAAGAGAGCAATTTTGGCCGTCAACAAAAAAGTGGCTGCATAGTTCCAAACCAATGTATGGCCGTTACGCATCTTGTTATTCTAGTGTCTTTGGCTTGACTGTTACCGGATATCTCACTCACATCTTGTGTGACGCGTTGTTTATCCAGGTTGAGTCGCTTTTCGGTTTCATCCGTGATGAAACTAACGAAAGAGATGAATGCGTCCAGATTTATCTTGGATGTGAACCAGCGCCGTTGGCAGTATCCCTTTTCTGGCTGAGCGATGGAGATGGAGACGGCTGATCGAAAATCATTGAGTTATTTGTGGGGGCAAAAAATTTGGTAATTTGTTTTGCGTGGATCGACAAACTTTGCATCGCGATCGTTATGGGCATTCCTTAGCAAGTATGTCCTTCTGAGGTAATTAAGATCTGCGAACGCCTTGCAACTTGCGATGTAATGCAATGTTGACTGACAATGTAGGCATTCGGAAGTCGTGTTTATAAATGTATTAGATGAAGAACGCTTTCCTGGTTGTAGCGCCTTCTGCTGGCCTGGTTGACCTGTGATCGTCATATCGGAGTCGACCTTATGCCCGCAGACCATGTTTAATTATGCCTACAGCATAAGGACATTTATTGCCATTTGGACTTACAATACGATCTAGATAGCTCTCAAATATGATACCGTGATAACGTAGTAAGCTTAAATGGCTCCAAGTGTAAAGTTATGACCTTTTGTCGTGCCGAATACCGAATTCGTGAACACACGAATAACACTCTAAATGGCGCTCTTTGAACAGAATAACACCGGTTGATGATACGGGTTGGGTCTGCAGATAGTCCGGACTAAATATTCACTTGCCGCGGTAGGCTAATCGGAACAGGTGGAATCATTGGTTGAGAAACAAGTCGAGACAAATCGGAATTTTCTAAATAATTTTTTTTTCTATTATTTGGTTGTGACAAACTGGACAAAACTGATACTCCCATTTGAAAAATTTGTTGTCTTACAAAATTTCTATCAATAAGCCAAATACTTTTGGACATGACCCCTCCTATCGATAGAAAGTTAGTACCAAAAAAAAATTTTAAATATCTTGCAAAACTCGACTATAACGTGCTCTCTTGTTTTATATAGCAATTGTTAAGTGTTCGGAGATTTATATTTTTGTCTTCACCTACAACCAATTACAATAATGATTGGTCGTTTTAAGATACACTTATAGTTACCTCCGTGGAATATCTGTTAGCGTAAGAAAGGTAGTTTAAATGTGTTTATATATGTATATATTGTATATAGTGCAAACAAGACTTATTAAAAAAAAATTTTTTTTTGGGGAACATGGAGTTTAGTATCTTTCAGAAAATTTGGAACCTAAAGTTGACTCAAGTCGTAGGTGCCCAATTTTAGTTTCATCGGGCTCCTGGTGTTCTTTTGGGTACCGGTTTCAACATTTAAATCGAGCGGCAAATGTAGTCGCATATTTATTGGTTTTAGGTATAACAGCTGAGTATCTGGTATCTGATAAAGGGGTCAAATAATAAATTGTTTTCGTCTAAAAAATTCTTACCAATATAATGGTTGATGAGAGGTTATTGCTCCAAATATTTATAGCAGGAATATCTGAAGATTTTTGAATTTTATGTTCGTTCCACGTATTCAGTTTTAATATTACAAAGCCAAAAGCATGTGAAGACATTGGCGCAGAGGGATGAAAAAAATCCAAGCTGTAACCACGTAATTTAGGGCTGAAATATAAATACAAGAAGAGCTTTAATTGGGTAAAGAAACTTGTTATTTCTATAAAAAATGTTCTTTTTATAAATATATAAGTCCGTAAATCAATTCAAAGCTACTGCCAACTATTCCAATTTAACACAACACTGGTTGAGATATGGTGGACGGGAAACAGACAAACGCAAGTTCCCCATTGAATCTTGTACATTCTTTTCTGTGTATTAATATACACAGTGGTATATGGGATCCAAATAATCGAAACGTATGCCACCCTAAAACGGACAGATGAAGGGTACAGATTTCCAAACTGCATGATTGTGACTAACAAACCCGAAAATGGCATACGCCTTTGGGAGATTAAAATTCAAGAACAAACTTGAATTTTTTATTAAGAAGGGCCCCATGATCCAAAATCTTATCCAACAGAGACGTGGGTTGACTACCTATGAAATAAAAGGTAATTGTTAAATAAAATTAACTCTCTTTTTAGAGTGCCGCACACAGTACTTTGCCGAATTCCTGGGTTTGCTTATTGTGGCCTTGGGAATTCAGATCTTAATTGGATTGTCGGTGGAAATCATAGACCTAAATAAAATAAAATCGTTTTTACTTTATTTTATTGTATTTAAGCGGATTCCATTGGTAAGGTTCCATTTAGATAGAATCCCAATGTAAAACTGAATTTACAAAATGCATTGCTTAAAACTATGGCTTTTATTAGTGACAGCGACGAGGGCAGCGAAAGTGTACTTTGGCCAGAAATTGCTTAAAACTGTGGCCTGATCTATACGTCGCCGGGATGCATCTTTTGTTTAAATAATTTGGATTGGACAGAGTATTTATGCTGACGAATGAGTTCACATGCTGGACCCTTTGCTTAAAAGCTTGAAAATTGTTTAGGCGCGATTGCAAGAAAGAATTATGTCGCCTGAGAAGCTTAAATGTTTACGTCGTATTAATTCTTTATGACAAATGAAATAATACCCATACCCTCGGGATATGCAGGTAGTTGACTGGGGTTAGGTGTCTAGATTATTTGCTATAGGTTATTTGCTATATCCTTCACGTTTATTGGTTTAGTATCATCTTATAATATCATATCATAATATCATATCAGAGAAAATGGTATACTAGATCGCAGAGTCTGACTAATTTGTATCGATATGCAATAAATATTTTGGACATTCGGGCTCAGAAGATTATACTTGTTCACCAAATTTTAATTAAAGGTGATCACCAGGTTACCAGTAACCTTAATCCTTATTTGTTTCGTGTTACACTTTGATTTGACCTTCCGTTGTGGGATTCTACTCCGCCGGGGAAAATAATTTCCACTATCCTGAAATTGCTGTCGTACGCGGACTCAAAGTAGCCAATGCTACTGCCTGTCTTCACCGCGATCCTGCCACGCATGCCGGTTTCTGTTAGGATCTTCCGTTGGTGCGGCGTTGCCACTCGAAGATCTTAAAATCTTAGCAGGGTGATCCTTCATGTGCCGATCTATCTATCGAGTGCCAACCGACCGCCTTGTGTTCTAGGCCCCCCCTTCCCTGAGCACTGATGACTATAAACAAATTTATTTACCGGCAAGTTTGATGCCTCCAAGTGTTTCATCTTTTTCAATCTTGTTCGTTCCGTTGCCTCAGCTCTTTTCTGCATGACTCCACTACTTGTACTTTGGGATACTTTGACTGTGCCGGTGCCTGGCGTTCCTCTCTTTGTAGTCTTCTGGGCTTTCAGTGTTTGTGAGGCAGAAACTGTATTCTGGCTTGGCCTGTCGCTGAAAGAGTAGACTTTGTTGACTCTGGCTGTGTCGATCGTGACAGTATGTGACCCCACTAATCGTCCCCGCTGCGGAAATTCTGCTCCTCTTCGATTAATTGGCCTGTTATTTTGGAAAATCGGCACCTTGGAACCCCTGCTGATTGCTGGCCGTCTCTCACTTTAGGACAGCATTCCATGCTTCTGATTCCTTTTCTTCCTCACATCCAGCAGAACAGCAACCGTTGGTTTCGGCAGCCTCTTTCCCAATGCAGGTGTTTCCCGCACCAGCGTTAGGCTTCTTGCGAATTTTCAAAGTTCGTTCGGTTCTGATTAGATTGATAGGCGGCCTCAAAAGGGTAGTGCTCTGCTGAGTGGACTGGAACTGTATCGGGTTAGATTGTACCCAGTGGTCCTGGGTCTGTGTGCCTAGTTGGTCCGCTTCATCACACCTTCCATATTTGACATGTGCTGCGGTCGGGGCTTTATTTCTGCTCAATATGCGCTCCTTCTCCTGTCTACCAGGATCATGAATAAGCACTCATGGCACTAGATCGTTCACATGGTAGGATCTCAATGCTGTTCGTAGGTCTGGCGTGCAGTTTTCCTTGATGATCTCTAGCATCACCTTTTTTCGTACCCCAGAGGCCTTATTAGAGTCTGCATCTCGACCATCTAGTCCTTGAATGGCTCCCTAAGCCTTTGGGCAGGAAACTTGTTTTATCTTTAATATATGTTTTTTATCTTTAATTGTACCCGTAACTCGTGGAGATTCAGGAACTCTGAAAGCTAGAAGGTTGAGATTCAGCATACAGGTTCTAGAGACAAAGACTCAGTGCAAGTTTGTTGACCAATGTTGTCACACGCCCAGTCTAACGCCCACAAACCGTACAAAACTGCCACGCCCACATTTTTAAAAAGCCGACAAGTTTATATGTCCACACGTTTGATCATGTGTTATAAATTTGACAAAATATGCCCTGCACTTTACAAGTTCACAGACTATCTATATTATTTTTGATAAATTACCACTAAATAAAAACTCTAGTTTTTCATTGCCTTAACATAGTTACTAATTGAGCATATCTCCAACGCGGTCCAGGATTGGCTGCACGCAATCGAAAAATGGACTGCCAAATGGAATGTGGCCATTAACTCCTCAAAGTCAGCCTGTGTAACTTTTTCCCTGCGACCCGGAACCTGCACAGATCTGACCTTCAATGGAAGCCCTATCACCAATGCTAGATCGCACTGCTACCTAGGAGTTCATCTAGATCGGAGACTGACCTGGGGGGCCCACATCACGTCGGTCAAATCAAAGTCACTGGCGAAGCTAAAAAAGCTCGACTGGCTCTTCCACTCCAGCAAACTTCAAATGAGCTCTAAGGCTCTTTTAATCAAAGCCATTCTCGCTCCAACGTGGAGTTATGCCATCCAGGTGTGGGGAACTGCCGCCAAATCCCAGCTTAATAGGCTCCGTGTGGTCCAGTCAAGAGCTGCACGTCACGCATCTGGGCTCCCCTGGTACGTGACGAACATAGTCATCGAAAGAGATCTGAAAGTTACCCTTCTTGGGGATCAGATTAATTTCCACAGCAGCCGTTATGCCGACAGGCTTATGGCCCACCCGAACCGACTAGCAACTATCCTAGCTGATCCCATCTCTCTCCGAAGACTGAAGAGGGTACACCCCAGCGATCTCCTTACCCGGAGGATAACATAACATATTACATTTTCTTTTGTACTTTATAATTAAGATACCACTTGGTCTCATTTATCTTTATCACACATTAGGTTAAGTTCAGAGGAATTACTGAACGATTCCTTTTGAAATCTTAATAAATAGAATTAGTTACTCCAAAAAAAAAAAAAATTGAGCATATAAATAATAATACCAGCAGGCTGGAATATGCTTATGATGTTATGGGGCAGGATGTATCGCCCGTTGGCTTAAGCTAGCGCTATTCTCAGGACCACCTTTGCTTACCACTGACCCCACTGTGGTTCTCCTGCTCCGTGAATCGCAGCGTTTCTCTGTACTTCACTTGCAGTGATCGTCCCTGTGTGTCCGTCTCGACACTCCCTGGCTGATTCATTCTATGTTCTGTGCGTTCTCACTGACCGACACCTTCTCACTGTCTGTACTCGCTGACCGGAACTTTTTCCGCGTGTTCTAGCTGACTGTGACCTTCTCCATGCGGTCTACTCTCTATTACTCGTTCTGCTCTTTCGCCTTCAGAATCTGTTCTGCCTGACTGCGCGGCCGAGTCCTGACCGCGCAACCCCGCCCGTACTCTCCTCGACGATGCCCGCGTGCTTATGGATCCTCGCTGCGCTGGCGCAGTCCCTTTATAGGCCACGGGAATCCCGTTATTACCCCTTATGCAAATGGCCCGCTCGGGTGCAAAGCCCAAATAGCGTCCCGCTAGTTCACGGTACGTCCTCTTTGTGCGTGTCCAAAGTGCGCACCGTTACCGTTCGACCTCCGTGCCGGCTTTCGTCCAAGGTCCATCGAGGTACCGTTAGTTCACGATCTCTCCGCTTTGCCGGGGCTTAGGGTCCATCAGTTCCCGTTCGACCTGACCGCCCTTGACGTTTCGCACTCCAGACGGCTGAAATGCTGCCGCTGAGCCGCTCCCCTGCACACGCATGTGTGGGGGGTTTTAAGCCTCTTCACAGACGTTATGTAAGAAAGTTCTATGTGAATGATTTTAAGGAATGGCATTATGTAATTATAGCTTCAAGCGTGAATATGGCTTTGTAGGTTTTCTCTTCCCTTCTAAGCGGGATCTTATTGGAGGATTTTTGCAGAAGCGCTTGTTCCGTTATGGGTCATATAAACCAAGTACATACCAAATGAGTATTCGGCAAACGATAAGCTAATTAATAGAAAATATATACTAGCTAAGTTTTTTTTAATCATAAAGCGTTTTCATACCGATATAAAAAATTTTTGACCATTAATAATTTCGGTTTGAAGTGATCAAACTGTGTTCAACATATCCTCTGCATGGGTATAATGCATTATCCCATTTAGCAAAATAAGGCTTACTGCTAAATGGAATTTACTGCACAATAAGATTTCTACTCTAGATGGACAGACCCATGTTAAAGACTTTTCTTATCTGTTACAGATATTATTTATTTATTCATGAATCAATCTTCGTAAGCCAGCTTAATCTTTGATTAAGCTGCTTGAGATAGGCTATTAATAAGTATAGAAAATACTTACTGATTTATTGATTTATGCAGAGGAGTATTAAATAGTGTAATATAACCTTTAGGTCTTGCAATTGACACATTGAATGGGACCTTGGATCGAAGAGAAAATGTTTTAAATACATAAATTTAAAAACTTACTAAGCATACTTACCTTTATTCCTGGTTCGTCAAAGCATGGAAATAATCGACGAGCATTGTTTGGATTTAGGTTTGTAGCTAAATATATTTCTGCGCCATCGTGGCTAGAATTTGTGTAAGAGCTTCTAAAAAGGCCTTCCTCCGTTTCTGAAATATTTCCTTGAAAATAAATGTCTAAAAGACATTCAGAGCCCTTTTTTATTTTATCTTTTAGGTATAAAACAAATACAGGCTTTCGAGGCAGTCGGATGCCCCTTAAAATTATTACATTATTGCCCAAAGTCCTGCGGAACAAATTTAAAATAAATAACAAAAAAATAAGGGTAATAATTTAACGTACCCATTTCCCATATTTAATGTAGTTAATATGATTTGGCTGACGTCGATCAACAAAGTGTCATGTGCATGGAAATACACCTTTTTTGAATCTGCAATCCATCTTAAGTGCATTTTTATTGATCCTTCAAAGTTTTGGTTATCCATATGCGGCTCAATGAGGACTTCATAGCTTAGAGGCAAAACTTCAGTAGGCAGGCGAACCTCTGATATTACGTGAAGTGAAGAAAAGTCATTGACAAACGCCTAGTTTGAAAAGTAAATTACTTTTTTTACTTAGAGACTTCAAAACACGATGATGCGTAGTGTCATTCGATTTTACACTATATTGCCCGGTACTAGATTCGTTGAAAAGTATGTACAGGTAACATAAGCTAAAAAGTCTAGTTTAACACCCTCAATAATAAGATCAGCAACTACCTGTATTTTCACGTTTATGCCTTGTATTCTATTATACCTTTATGTTTTCCTTGCAACACCATAATAATAGTGCATAATAGTCTGACCCAGACACTAGAATAACAACATTTGTGACGCCATACGATTTTTTTTGCACACGATTTTTATACCCGATAGTCTTAGAGTAAAATGGTATACTAGATTCGTTGAAAAGTACGTAACATGCTGGAAGAAGAGTTTCCGACTATATAAAGTATATATTCTTGATGCCGTCTGTCCGCATGAACGTCAAGATCTCTGGAACAATCAAAGCTAGAAGGTTGAGATTCTAGAGATTCTTGTTGATGCCACGCCCACTATAACGCCCACAAGCCGCACAAAACTGCCACGCCCACATTTTGGAAAAACTTTTTGATATTTAATTATAATTTAATTAGTCTTGTAAATTTACACCTCAGACCTAAAACAGCGAAAAACTGCAACGCAAAATGTTGTGCGTGACCGGTTTGGTGGTCGTTAGAGTGAGTGTGTGCAAAAAGAGTTGGCCATTGGATAAAATTTTACAAGAGTAAAATTGGGATTTGTGCACTTTTGTGCAGTTTGTGGGCGTTAAAGTGGGCGTGGCAACATGGGTCAACAAACTTGCACTGCGTCTTTGTCTCTAGAATCTGTATGCCTAATCTCAACCTGGACCCTCAGCAAAATATCCCACAAAATATCTACTCGAAGTTATTTCGATTGGTACATGAGGGGCGCTGCCGTGTATCGTACGGCTCGATTCGCGAGAAGATAGACGCGTTATAGAAAAGAGAACAGAGACGAGGAAATGAATATAAAGTAATAAATAATAATAAATAATGTAACTAAATAATAAGATAGCTCTAATAAATATTATTGTTAGTATGATCTAATTATGTACTAAAAATGTTAAAATTGATTGCTTTAATAGCGGCAGAGAGTCAAGATTACAGATAATAGGATAAAGTCTATTATAGTCAGAACATAAAACTCTGTAAGGGTCATGCAACTCATAGTTAGATCTACAATGATTTAAGATAAGGGGTATATAGTTTCTAGTGAATCTACTTGGAACCGATAAGTTAAGCCGACTAATCAAGTCGGGACTCTCAACATCCCCACGAATAAGCTTACAAATAAAGACTGTTCCAAGCATAGTTCTACGGTTAGCTAGGGATGGTAAATTAATTAAAAGTAGTCTACTGGAATAAGGAGGTAATATATGGTTTGCATCCCAATTTAGGCGCCGCAAGGCAAAAAGTAAGAAGTTTTTTTGGACCGATTCAATGCGGTCCGAGTGGACTGCGTATTGTGGACTCCAAACAGGTGATCCGTACTCGAGAATCGGACGGACTAACGAAATAAATAAGGTTTTAGTCGAGTAAGGATCATCAAATTCCTTAGACCACCTTTTTATAAAACCAAGCAAACCACTGGCCTTATTGACAATAGACGAAATATGGTCAGAAAATTTTAATTTTGGGTCCAGAAGAACACCAAGATCATCAACTCGTGTTATTCTGTCCAGAGGGCACCCACTTAGAGCGTATTGGGTTGGCACGACAAAAGGTCATAACTTTACAATTGGAGCCATTTAAGTCTAATATGTTATCACGGCACCATATTTGAAACCTGTCTATATCGGATTGTAAGTCCAAATGGCGCGGAATGTCCTTGTGCTGAAGGCATAATTTAACATCTTCAGCGTACATAAGTACACGCGAACGTTTTATTACTAATAAAACGTTAATAATAAATAATAATCGTTAATAAATAAGGTAAAAAGAAGCGGACCGAGGTGGCTCCCTTGTGGGACACCAGATGTGACTCGGAGAATACAAGATAGAAAATTTTTAAAGATGACTTATTGCGTTCTGCCATTCAGATAGTTTCAAATCCAATGTAATCCAAACCTAATTGATCCATTTTCATACTAGAAGGTAATGATTAACAGAGTCAAATGCTTTACTAAAGTCAGTGTAGATGACATCTGTTTGAAGAATATTTTAGAAACCCTGTATTACGAAAGAAATTAGCTCCAAGAGGTTAGTGGTTGTTGATCTGCGTTTCAAAAAGCCGTGCTGGCACGGTGAAAGGTGCTACAAAAGTCCTGCAAATGAGGAGGGATAACATTTTCAAAAAGTTTTGGGATAGCCGAAAATTTAGAGATTCCTTTGTAATTGCTTGCATCCAGTTTGCTACCTTTTTTATGAAGAGGAATCACAAAGGAGTCTTTCCATATAGGAGGGAACTGTGAAGATTCCACAGAAAAGGTAAACAGTTTCAGGCTTCCGCACAGAATCTGAGCACACAGCCAGGGATTCCAACGGAACCTGGCGAATAGACCGGTTTAACACGCTTAAGATCGTTAAGCAGTGAGCTTTTGTTTATAGAGGGGCAGAATATTATATTCTTAGATACCGCATAAGAGTATGGCTGTTCGGAATGAGGTAAAGTAGAATATGTTGTTTGAAAAAACTTGGCGAATAGATCGGCTATTGCCTGATCCGATGTTACCGTAGTGTTTTCCAAAAATAGCGAGGATGGGTAGGAACTTGTTTTTCGCTTAGTGTTAACGAAATTATAAAACTGTTTCGGATCCTGTGCGAACTGGAACTTACAACGGTTTAAATAATTTTTGTAGCAATGAGCATTAAGCACGGTAAAGTTTAACCGAGTGCTTAAATATTTAAAAAGAACGGACTGAGAACCGGTATTTTTAAATTTTGTATAAAGTCTGGACTTTACATTTCTTAGATGTGTCAACTCTTTATTAAACCAAGGAGGTTACAGATTGACGGATAGTACATCGTAACACAAGAGTCAAAAAATTATTTAATTGTGGTATACAACTTATTAATGGCATCCGTCATTATGTTGCAAGAGTAAAGATCGGACCAATTAAAGCCAGCTAAAAAATTGGTTAGACTCCGAAAATTTGCTTTGCGAAAACAGTGAATTCGCTTTTTTGACTTCTCTGATTTTACTTATAATACGGTACCTATGTCGATTGTAACCATGGACAGAAACACACTTTCAGGACTTGTTACAAGGCATAGATCCAACAGTCGACCAAGAGACTTTCGAATATAATTAACTTGCGACAACGACAAGTCGAGCAAGCCATCAATAAAGTCATGTTGTGCTAGAGGGAGAAGGATATTCGATTGTTTTTTTCACCTAGAACTACCAATTGGTCCCTGTCAGACAGTTTATTCAATCCAAAAGTAACTCCTCCGACGTGAGGGTAGATCTAACCGCAATTAAGACTCCACCTCCCCGTCTGGAGGGACGGTCATACCTATATATAGTGTACATACCTGGGAAGACTTCGGAGTTAAGTATCTCCGGCTGTAACAAAGTCTCTGTGAACACTATAATATGAGATGCAAATGAAAGACTATCACAATACAATTTGATTAATTTGCTACGCAAGCCTCTAACATTTTGATAGGAGATAGTAAGTTTTGTAGTTAGTTTTTTGAAGAGGAAGAAGATGAAGAGGCGGATGGTGCAGTGGTCTGGCCACGTAAGGGATGTTCAATTCCCACGGGCACCTTTTTCTTATTTTTTTTACCACCATACTATCCGGCCAAAAATCACCCGAACATATGGTCTAACAGATATGGTCTTTTTGGGACAGTTATCTTAAAAGATGATATGTCCCTAGCGTAAGAGAAGTTAAATTTTTCCACTTTTATATTATCGGCTTTTGTTTTGTCTTGTATATAAGACAATACATTAGATGATGTTTGATCAGGGGAAAGCCGAGAAACGAAAATTGGTTTCTTCAGAGGAACCACCGCGAGGGGTTTTGGCCCTGCAATTGTATTTCTGAAGTGCCAACTTGTGCCGGTAGTCCGGACTCAATGTTCCCTTGTGGTGGTAAGCTAATCGGGACAGGTAGAATCACTGGTTGAGAGACCAGTGCAGACAAATCGGTATCTTTAGGGTGGGCGCAATCCACAGCGGATTGATCGGATTGCTCCGAATCTTTTTTAGCTGTCGATCTTAAGAACATATGCGGACTTGCTGCCATTGACAGCTGATCAGTTGTGAAGTCCTGTTGATCGCTTGCCCGTGGTTGCGGGAGCTTATGCAGCCTACCACAAGCGGCTATTTTGCGCTTTGGAGATTCATCTAATAGCTTAAGGCCATTAAACTATGAATTAAGCGCGGAATGAAGATCATCCGCTCGACGAAAACTATCTCTAACTACACCAAAACTGTTGATCAGTTCTTTCAAGCCACCTTTAGTTTGGCGCATAAACGATTTCATCTCGTTCGCAACCACAAGGCAAGCATCACAACAGTAATTTAGATTTTTACCCTTTGCACTTAGTATGCACCATTCTATCACATAGCCAACAAGTCATTTTTGGCTGCTCAGGTTTTATAACCTGGCAACAATTTATATAAAAGCAGACAACATTTACTGTTTCCATATTTATCTGAAATCAGACCACTGTGCACGAAAACACAAGACCAAAACTTTCAAGCGAGCTGTTAAAAGAACAGCACGCGAGCAGTCTGCACGCTGAGAAATTTAGATTTTGTGTGGGAGAGCGGAAGAGAGAGAGAGAGAGTGAGAGCAAAAAGTGCAGTTGTGTATTTGTATACAAAAAAACAACACCAAACACCACTGCGAACAAAGCACAAAAAGGGAGAGTAAACAAACCACAAAGACGAAAAATGCAAAATACTTTGTATATTTGCTTAAACTACTGCACAAATCACAAAGAATAACTCGCGCAGCGACCGTATCTCTAATAATTATGTTTACAATATATGATACTAAGCGATAATTATTAAAAACCTCGGCTGGTTTGACAACTACAAAATAAAAATCGGAGCTCAAAAAAACACGACCGTTCGCTTTGAAGTGAGATTATACTTAATTGATGAAGGTATTACAGAATATTCTTGCTACCGTATTTATACCCGTTACTCGTGGAGTAAAGAGTATACTTGATTAGTTGAACAGTATGAATAAGGTTGAGATTCGAAATTCAGAGACAACGACTTGAAAATTTTTCATAATTTTATCGGTTGCTTAAAGTTGAATCAATTTGCCAAGCCACCAAGCCGGTCATGCCCACACTTTTGAACAATTTTGAAATGTTTTCGGATCCTGCGCGAACTGGAACTTAAAACGGTTTAAATAATTCCTGTAGCTCTAAGCATTAAGCACGGTAAAGTTTAACCGAGCGCTTAAATATTTAGAAAGGATGGACTGACTGACTGTCCTGTCAGACAGCTGTCAAGTGTAAAACTGAAAAAGTTCAAAAAATAATCATTAACGGAAAATGGAAAATAATGACCCATCGCAAAAGTCACTGGACTTTAAGCCGATGAAGCAAATTGCCGGCCCGGGTCCAAGACAGATTTGAACCTGCCGAATTATGACTCTGCCTTGACTACGACGAATGTCTCAAATACAATTTGCAGTACTACCCTCACAATAACAACATCAAGTTCAACCATCTCGTCCTCGTACATCTCCACCTTCTCGCTAACTGGCTATGTATGTTCTACTTCTGCTAGCACGACTCGCAGCAGCTCTATTGTCAGCTCAGTAGGAGATCCTCGACCTTCTGCAGGATGGCAAGATGTCTCTTTTACACCAGGTAAAAGAAGAAACAACAAGAGAGCAGGCACAGCCCTCCACTCAAAGAAGGCAAAGGCGACATCTTTTTTTTTTTTTTTTTTTACTTTGTTTTTTATTTATTGAATCTTCTTGTATAAGAACTAACAATAAGTTTAAAAATCTTAACTATAACAAGTATTTTTTGAACAGTTGTATTATTTTTCCAACTGTATGATTAAACGGCCCTAATAATTTCGCTGGGTTGGTAGGTCCTTTCGCCGGAGACGGGAACGGCTGCTGAGCTGGATTAGACCTCGCGCTAGGTGGTTGGGGTGCGTGTAAAGCTTGCTATGGTATTTTTCCTTAAGTTCCGTGATTGCGTTGGTAACTGATGGGATATTAAAGTCTCTTTGGATGTTTTCACTCCGAACGTACCACGGTGCCCCAGTGATGGTTCTCAGGATCTTTGATTGTGCTCGCTGTATGATGTCAATATTGCTGTTGCTGGCATTGCCCCATAACTGTGAGCCATAGGTCCAGATAGGTTTCAATATAGAATTGTAGAGCAAGACCTTGTGATCTAGGCTGAGCGGAGAACCAGAGTTGATGAGCCAGTGTAAGTTGTTGGCTTTGAGTTTAAGTTGGGTTTTTTTGGCTTCAATGTGCCTGCGCCATGTGAGTCTTCTGTCAAGTACTCTTCTGTGTACTCCTAGGTACGCTACCTCATCTGCTTTCGGGAGTGGTATGTTGTTCAACAAGAGCGGAGAACAGTCTTGTCTGTTCTGTCTGTTCTCAAATGCAGTTCTTATTTCCGTTGTAATACGATTCACCTGTTCAATGGTTCCATGGCGAAATCCAAATTGGTGGGCTGGGATTATATTGTGGTATATCAGATGTTGATTAAGTCGGATCAGCAGGCATTTTTCGAATAGTTTCGAAATACATGAGAGTAGACTTATTGGTCTGTAAGATGAAGCGACTGTGTGGTTCTTACCAGGTTTTGGAATCATTATGATAATCGACCTCTTCCATCGTTGTGGGAAGTAACCAAGTTTGGTGATGGCATTAAAGAGCTTGGTTATGTAGCGAACTGCAGAATGTGGCAGCTGGATGATCATTTCCGGTGTTATAAGGTCGCAGCCGGGGAATTTTTTGGGCTGAGATTGTCTTTGATTATTTTAGTTACTTCTTTAGGACGAAACACAATTGGGGTGTGTTGCTGGTGGCGGTTTACGGGATAGGACGGTAGCGCGAATGTGCTAGTAGCCTGGTTTGGCGTGAACACATTTTGTAGGTGAGCGGCAAATGTGGTGGCTCTGTCTTCATCACTACGGGCCCAACCACCTGAGGAATTCCTTATCGGCAAAACGGTTTCAGTCGGTGGGCGAAGAGTTGAGTGGGCTCGCCACAGTGACTTTTGTTTTGTGCCTGTTGGTGTGAGTTGCTCTATGTATCGGCGCTGATCGTCGTCCTCTTCTTGTTTCAGAGCGTTGGCCAGTTTCCGTGTGGCTACTTTTAGCTTTTGTTTTGCAGTTGGGGATCTGGAAGATTGCCATTCTCTACGTAAGCGTCGTTTTACGTGGACGAGTTGCTCGATTTTTACGTTGGTCTTTTTTGAATTAATTGTATTATTTGTTATTTTGGGTGTTGCAGTAAGAGCTGCTGCAGTAAGGATGGATTGCAATGCACACGTGCAGCTCTCTATATCAGATTCAGTATTAAGTTTTGGGCTTAGCTCAATATGTGAACTTATATATTTTTTATACCTGAGCCAGTTTGTTTTGTGAGAAGTCAATCTGAATGGTGGTTTCACGTTTTCTGCGTACCGGCGGAGGTGAATTCGTACAGGCGAGTGATTAGATGACAGATCCGGTAGACATTCAGCTTTAACCAAACTGCGGGAAATATTTTTCGTAACTGCGAAGTCGCGATTGTAGTCGCCTGCTGCAATGAAGTGTAGCCCTAGTGCTTGGAAGAAATCCAGGAATTGAGCTTCTAGTACTGTGAAACGGGGGGGGCAGTATACGGCCGCTAGTGTAAGGAGAGTGTTGTCATCCAGCTGAATGTTGATAGATGTGGCCTGAAGATTATTTTCCGCAAATTCTTTGTAAAAGTGGTGCTTCATACGGTTCCTTATGAGTATGGCGGTGCCACCGTGTGCTTTTCCGTCGGGATGATTTGTAATATAGTGTTCAAGTTACGGGGTGTGGACTGTCACCCGCTCTCCGCTCCCTCTTACGCTCCCCACTCCCTCTCACGCTCTCCCGCTCCTCACCACAGAGTCTCCGAGGAGTCTCCGCTGCGCTTGGGAGAACCCAACTCATTAGAATAAGCTTTAGTGTGAAATAACTACCACGATCAATAAACGTACGCCCGGTCGCGCCCGCGCATTTACAAAGTCAAGTGTTCGCTTTTCTCCGAGTGTTCGATTTTCAGCAAACTAGGAAATTTCCAGGACCAGCAACCCCAGCACCCTAACATTTTGGTCCTTCGAGCCGGATATCCTGGATTTTTCAAGTTTGTCCACCAGCGACCAACTTATAAGATAAGTACGAAACTTCCATCCCCTTTAATTGCCGGTCTGCAGCAAAAGGTTCGAAAATCCAATTTCGTTCAATTTGCTGAGATTTATTGTCAAATCAAACGGATTTATCCGACAAAAGGCAATTAAAGAAAAGTACTTATCCATTCTCACGGGCGCCGCCATATTACCCACCGTTCTAAATTTCTAAGTCCCAATTTTCCGAATATATTTAAATATTCATTCAGTCCAAAAAATGAAAAATTCCAAATGTGAAGAAAGTGAAATTAATTTGTGCCAAGTTCAGTGAAAATTCCTAAAGTCCAACACTCTGCCAAAAGTGGCAAAAATTCTATTCTCGTTTTCACTGTGTCCAACGCAAGCCAAATTCTTTTCGCAAATTTCGCACATTTTTTGCTTCAACTCCGCAGCCCGCTTAACACAATTCGCTATACATTCAAATACAACAATAAACAACACATACCCTCTGGCCATTCCAAGTAAAATATTAATTAAATATTTACCCGCCATTTACCCATATACATTGCATGCATTACATCTCCATATAAATACATATACGCATACATCTCCATATACATACATATACGCACACATCTCCATATACATCACACATATTAGCGACATACATTGCGCAGATTATCTGCATTCCCTTTAACCAAAGTGTACCAAAGTTTACATTGCCTGTTTCCCAAGTGCCGACGAGGAAAAGGCGTATAACCAAAGTTTACCTAAGTTTTGATTGTTTCCCGTCGGCAAGTGCATACCACAAATAAAATTTATTCCAAGTGCCGACGCGGAAAAGGCGTTTTATTTTCCATCAATGTTTTTCCGTAAATTTCCAAATTAATTTCCGAACAATAAATACATTTTAAACTAAATTAAACATTTTTAATATTTATTAAATTATTTTTTAAATTTTTTTGAAAATTTTCAAAAAAATAATCATTCATAAATAAATAATACGGCCAAATACAAGTCGTTCACCCGACAAATATTTCCTTTTCGTATTGCTGGGATATTAGTTTGTGGTTGTTTTAGAAGTATTTACAGCGCGGAGAAAAGACTTCAATTCCAGTCATTCCATTTTCTCCGTTTCCAGTTGTAAATAAAAGAATAAAATTTTCTTCCTTCTAATAAACATTTTATATCACCGTGTTCCAATTTCCAAGGGTTCCAACCATAAATAAGGTGGACCCAATTACCGCAAATCACAGGTCATTTATACAATTCGCTGTTCACTCCGAGTCACCTGTCCGATCAGTCTAAACTACGACGTTTCCACTTCGTAAATTTTACACCACTTAAATTATTAAGTGCAGTCTGAGGAATCTGTTTACTTTTTCAAAAGTTTGACCGGGCTCCAAAACCGCTTCCCTTCCATTTCGTATTTCTTCGATTATGCCCATCGGGGACGATAAGAAGAAATTGTCCGCTGACAAGCCCAGGTCTATTTTTTCACCACAAGGGCCCAAGAGTCCAAGAATCCCAAGCATTTCGGTGAGAACGCCTGCGCAGATTTCCGACGACTGTGCTACTCCATCCAAAGCCACAGTACAGCGCATAGCTAAAAATATGGCTGCTTCAGATCTAGCGCTAGCCAAATTCATTTCGGTTTCTGACCGCTTAAGCGAATTTGAGGCTCAGATCAACACTCCGGAATCCGCAGCTCCAACTGTCACGATGCTTGGCGTCCGTCGCGACCAAGTCCGAACCCTATGGGACAAGGTTGAAAAGGAATACGATCTCTGCTCAGAGTGCCTTGTGTCAGCAGGCGAAGCGGCAGCAAGCAACATGCCTATTCTCAGGGCTAAATACAATTATTGCTATTCAGTCTATGAAAGGTGTGTTGCCCAGCTCGTTGATAAAATCGAGCAGGGCACTTCTCAGTCCATCCCAACCGCGAACGCTGCGCCCCAGGCCTACATTTCCTCTGGCTGTCGGTTGCCTCCATGCGATACAGAAGTTTTCACAGGCGACTATCTTCGCTGGCCGACTTTCCGGGATCTTTTCACAGCCATTTATATCAATAATCCACGGCTGACTCCGGTTGAAAAGTTATTCCATTTAAATGCCAAAACAAGTGGCGACGCGCATGCCATAGTTTCGATTTCGCCTCTCACCAACGAGGGTTTCCGCTCTGCGTGGGAAAACCTGATAGAGCGTTTCGAAAATAAACGATTGTTGGTAAACAGTCAATTGAAAATACTGTTTAATGTGCAGTCGATACCACAGGAATCTGGGGCGGCCTTGAAGGTACTGCAAAGTACTGTTCAAGGTTGCTTGACTGCCGTAGAACTGTCAGGCATTAACACTGAGAACTGGGACTGCCTGCTGGTATATCTGTGCTCATCCAAGCTCCCGAAGATAACTCTCTCCTTATGGGAGCAGTCGCTACATAAGAAAGCCGACATCCCGACATGGGGAGAGCTGAACACCTTCCTTACAGAACGTCATCGAACCTTAGAGGCCATCGATGATGTGAGACCGTCCGTACCGAGTCAGTCGCATTCCAAAGCGATAAACTCAAGTGGGCCCTCTAGAAAATTAAATTCCTATGAGACGAGAGTGGCTCCAAAATTGAAAAGTTGCGACTTGTGCAACAAGGAGAACCATCCTGTCCGAGTACAAACGCGGACATCCGCGTTTTCTCCAAATGTCGGTTGACGACCGGTCAGCCTACATTAAACGGAAGCAGTTATGCTTAAACTGCTTCGCAAAGGGACATCAGCTTCGTGAGTGCAAAAGCACTCACAATTGTTTTACTTGCCGTGGCCGGCATCACACGTTGTTGCACCGAAACAACCTCTGTTCCAGCAATTCAAGCCCTTCAAATCCTGCAAGGCCAATTTCCGCTAATCAGGCCAATTTCGTTCCAAATGAGCAAGCCGGTGTTCAGAATTATTTCGCCACAGGCTCAAGAGCTATCCTTCTTGGCACTGCCATAATCAATATTTCCCATCTTGGCACTAACTTTAAGGCACGCGCCCTGATCGACTCCGGATCAGAGGCGACATTCATAACCGAGCGACTGTTCAATCTAATTAGATTGCCATTCCAGGTGGTTCAAGCCCAAGTCTCGGGCTTAAACCAAACAGTAGCTGCTCAGTCCAAGAAGCTCTGCAGTTTCACCATCCGATCTCCGACTAGGCCCGCGTTGCAGTTGGAGACGACGGCCTATGTCCTCCCTCAACTAGCCGGAAATCTGCCTTCCTACCCAATTCCGCAAAATTTCCTTCGGGATCTTCCCGATTTTCCATTGGCGGATCCAAAGTTCTATGAGAGCGCACAAATAGATGTACTTATCGGAGCCGACATCCTGCCTTCGGTGCTTCTGAGTGGAGCAAAAACCAACATCTGTGGCTCTCTCTTGGGGCAAGAGACCATTTTCGGCTGGGTACTAACTGGGCCAGTGTCAGCCTCAGCCCAAAGCAGAATTTCCTCTTTTTCGACGCAGATCTCCCACGCGTACGATAATTCACTGGACAAACTCCTCACAAAATTTTGGGAGGTGGAGGATATACCAACAAAGTTGGTAAAAGAATCCGATTCCATGTGCGAGAAGAATTTCCTCCAAACGACCACGAGAAACGAGTGCGGCAAATATGTCGTTACTCTGCCCTTTCGCGACCCAGAACATATCGGTTCCGGGCTAGGGCATTCTAGGTCTTTCGCGTTGGCTCAGTTCTTAAGAAATGAGCAGCGTCTAAAAAGAGATGAGGCCTTAAAAGCGAGATACGATTCGGTGATCCAGGAATATCTCGACTTAAAGCACATGCGACAAGTTCTTCCTGCCCATGATTGCAACGCCTATTATATGCCACATCACGCCGTCTTAAAACCGGAGAGCGTAACTACTAAACTCCGTGTAGTATTCAATGCCTCCAGCCCTTCATCGAATGGTGCCAGTTTAAATGATATCCTTCATGCTGGCCCTGTCTTACAGTCCGACTTGACCATTCAAATTCTGAAGTGGCGCTATTTCCGATACGTGTTCAACGCCGATATCGAAAAAATGTATCGGCAGATCTGGGTAGATCCGAAACACACTCCATTCCAGCGAATACTTTTCCGTAACCATAGAGGGGAAATCAGAGATTTCGAATTGAAAACAGTAACCTTTGGAGTCAATTGCGCGCCTTTCCTGGCCATCCGAGTACTGCAGCAGCTAGCAGCTGACGTAGAACTCAGCCATCCAAAAGCTAGCAATGTCATTCGAAATTTCATGTATGTGGATGATGTTCTAGCCGGAGCGGACTCCACGGAAGAAGCTCAGCTCATGGTGCAAGAGCTCCGAGACGCTCTGAATTCCGCCGGATTTCCATTGAGGAAATGGACCTCCAACCAAAAGGAAGTTTTAGCGGCCATTCAGAGCAACCATCTCTTAAATACTGATTTTCTCGAGATCGATGCAGAAAGTACTGCCAAAACCCTCGGCATTCGCTGGAAAGCAACCTCCGACGAATTCTTCTTCGTCCCGCCAGAGTTGGCTATCGAAACGTCCTTTACAAAACGCCAAGTCCTGTCCCAAATTGCCAAATTGTTCGACCCTGCAGGCTGGTTAGCGCCGTCTATCGTTCGAGCTAAAATTTTCATGCAGGAGATTTGGCTGCAGGAGCTTGGGTGGGACGAAAACATTCCAAATGAGCTTTTTCAGCGATGGCTTAATTTTCTCCAAAGTTATTCAGTTTTAGAGCAGATACGCATTCCACGCTGGCTATCGTTTCGTCCAGATTTCAAGGTCGAACATCATGGCTTTTGCGATGCATCGCAAAAGGCTTATGGGGCGGCAATATATGTCCGCGTAGAAGTGGGCAGCACCATTATGGTGCAACTCCTAACCGCGAAAACCCGGGTAGCACCAGTCAAAACGGTTTCGCTCCCAAGACTGGAGCTGTGCGGAGCGTTATTGCTTTCCGAAATGGCTGCAGCCATCATTCCGCAGATGCCTACGATTAACTCCGAACTTTACTGTTGGACGGACTCCACGATAGTGCTTGCATGGTTAAGCAAGCCAGCGTGCCAGTGGACTACATTTGTAGCCAATAGGGTGACGAAGATCGCCCAGGCCACAAAAACAGAGAATTGGTCTCATGTTCAAATCCAGCAGACCTGGCAAGTAGAGGAGTTTCCCTCCAAGATCTAGCCGATAGCCAGTTATGGTGGCACGGACCGACTTGGTTGCAAAATCCACGCAACCAATGGCCAACTCAGGTCGACAACGCTCCGGTGACCGACCTGGAAAAGCGTGCTCTAAAAGTCAATCTTGCAAAAGCTCCTTCTGAAGAGTTGTTGTCACGTTTCTCCAAGCTAGAGAAAGCTCTACGAGTCCTTTCTTATGTTCATCGCTTCATTCAGCGGTGCAGGAAGCAGACATCTTCATCTGATGTGCATTTGCTGGCCACTGAAATCGCCGCCGCCGAGCGGTTCCTAATTTCGAACACTCAGCGCAGAGAATTCCCTGTGGAATATCACTGCCTAAGTGAAAAGCGTCCAGTGCCAAGTTCAAGTGCCATCCTAAGCATGAACCCGTTTCTAGATCCGCAAGGACTGATCAGGGCATGCGGCCGTGTGGCGGCTTACGAAAGCCTTCAATACAATGAACGCCATCCAGTGATTCTTCCGTATAACTGCCTGCTTTCTCGCCTCCTTGCGAATTTCACTCATCGCATAACTCTCCATGGTGGTAACCAGTTAATGGTGCGCCTCATCCGGTCGAAATACTGGATTCCGAGAATTAAGAACCTGATGAAAGCAGTAGTTAATTCGTGCAAAGTATGTGTGATCCACAAAAAGCGGCTGCAAAGCCAACTGATGGGTGTCCTGCCAAAAGAAAGAGCATCGTTCTCCCGACCATTCACGTATACGGGCATGGATTACGCCGGTCCGTTCGATATAAAGAACTATACGGGAAGAGCATGTCTTATTACAAAGGGGTATGTGTTAGTTTTTGTTTGTTTCTCCACCAAGGCCATCCACTTAGAGCCTACATCTGACTTAACGACCGAGAAGTTTCTTGCCGCTTTCTCTCGTTTTGTATCCAGAAGAGGGTGTCCACGTCAAGTCCAATCAGACAATGGCAAAACCTTTGTTGGCGCTGCCACCCTGCTTTCCCGCGATTTCCTTCAAGCCGTAAAAGAGTCGGTGACGAATGCCTATATTCATCAAGAGATGCAATGGCAATTTATTCCTCAGGGGGCACCCCATATGGGAGGCCTTTGGGAAGCAGGCGTAAAAAGTTTCAAGACGCTATTTTACAAATGCACTGCCACACGAAAATACACATTCGAAGAGCTCTCCACGCTCTTGGCAAAAATAGAAGCGTGCCTTAACTCCAGGCCGCTCTCTCCCATGTCTGAGGACCCGACAGATTTGCTGGCTCTGACGCCAGGTCATTTCCTTGTCGGGGGACCCCTTATGTCCACGGTGGAACCCGAAGTAAAGGGGGAAACGAAATCCATTCTTAATCGGTGGCAGCATTTGAAAGCTCTTCATCAGCAGTTCCGTGTGCGATGGAAAGAAGAGTACCTCAAAGAACTCCACAAGCGCTCCAAATGGCAGGCCCCGTCCAAAAATCTCCGCATCGATGACATGGTCGTCATCAAGGACGACAACTTGCCCTCTAATGAATGGCGGCTCGGCAGAATTGAGTCTGTTTTCCCAGGAGCCGACGGCAACGTCCGTGTAGTAAATATCCGTACTGCACGTGGAGTTGTTAAACGTCCAGTGGCAAAAGTGGTGCTTTTGCCGACGGAGTCTTCCGAATCTCCACAATAATAGGCGCTCCTCTCGTCCTTAGATGCAGTTCACTAGCACTAATCATACATTATTTTTCATTTCGTTTTCGATCTCCTTTCGATATTCGACTACGCGCAGAATGGCCCCTCGTCAACAAAACGCACGCAGTGCTCGTGCCGTGGAGAGCAGACGTACCCGAGGTATTCAATCCTACCGATGCCGAGTCTGCCGCGGTATCCATCCTCTTCGGAAGTGCGCGAGGTTCCTAAAGCTCAGCGCTGAAAAGCGTTTGCGAGCAGTCCTCATTAACAAATACTGCGCCAATTGCCTCGCTCACGAGCATTCCACGGGAGACTGCCGAAGCGGTGATCGTTGCAAGAAGTGCGACCGATCCCACCACACGCTGCTCCACATGCACGAGCAGGTTAGCTCGTTGTCGCGGTCGCGAGCGCGCTCACGTCTCCAACCGGTGCCAACCCGGCAAGCAGCTTCGGCCTCGTCCCAACGTTCCCGCCGGCACAATCCGCCAACTCAGCGTAGGAGTTCATCGCCACGACGCCCGGAATCGACCACGCCAGGCCCATCGCTCTCGTCGTTGCTGCAACGCCACAGCGTGAACATCCTTCCCACAGCGCTGGTCAAGTTGGAGACCGGGACGAAGACCTTCGAGACCGCAGCACTGATCGATCCGTGCACCCCCATGAGCTGCATCGACGCTTCGTTGGCGTCAGCCTTTACGCTTCCGATGACCAATGTTGGCGACGAGAAGGTCTGCGTGACGACGATCCGCTCCAGGATCGACGCGAATACTAAGCTGGAGGTCGTGCTCAAGATCGAGCCCAGGGTGCGGATCCGCACACCTGTCCGGGCATTGAGCGACACCATAGTATCCAAGTACCGGGACATCATGCTGGCTGATGACCAGTTCCATCGGCCGGCTACCGTCTCCATGGTCTTAGGAGCAGATGTTTATCCTAAGGTTATCCAATCCGGATTCCTGACCTTCGACGAGGGAATGCCGGTCGCTCAAAAAAACGGTGTTTGGGTGGATCGTGTCCGGTGCCTGCAGCCTGCCGTAGGATGGCTATGTTGCAACCCCAGTGATTGCAAGGGGGGCGGAATGTTCAAGTTACGGGGTGTGGACTGTCACCCGCTCTCCGCTCCCTCTTACGCTTCCCACTCCCTCTCACGCTCTCCCGCTCTTCACCACAGAGTCTCCGAGGAGTCTCCGCTGCGCTTGGGAGAACCCAACTCATTAGAATAAGCTTTAGTGTGAAATAACTACCACGATCAATAAACGTACGCCCGGTCGCGCCCGCGCATTTACAAAGTCTAGTGTTCGCTTTTCTCCGAGTGTTCGATTTTCAGCAAACTAGGAAATTTCCAGGACCAGCAACCCCAGCACCCTAACACATAGAAATGGTAGTCTCTTATTTGAAAATTGTATTTGCTTGTGAGATGAGTTTCCGAAAGAAGCATTACGTCGATATTCTTCTCATGTTGGAATTGAGCTAGCTCAAGTTTGCGCTGTGAAACGCCATTGGCGTTCCACGTAGCTATGCGTAAGGTAGCCATTATTTATTTGATTGTTGGGCTACAAGCATTTGTATCAAAAGGTTTTGATTACGCATTATGTCTTGAATGGTGGTCTTCATAAATGTCATAAATTCCATCATGCTCTGTTGTAAGGCTTGCATCATAGCTTCCGTTTTTGTTTCCTGCTGCGCAGCTGGGTTATAGTTTTGTTGTGTGTCTAATTTTGTGTGCACTTCATGTGGAGTTCGGGAATTTTGGGATGGAGGCGTCATACCTGATTTTAAATCGTTTGCAAATGTTGTCTTGTTAGTGTTGGATGTAGGCCAGGGAGCGAGAAAATTACTTCACGGTTTGTCTTTGATGGTATCAGCGTAGCTGTTCCTTGGTGTGCCCGCGCCGTGTTCATTCTTTTGTGAAGACGGATTTTCAGCTCTTTGTAGATTGGACAGCCTCTGTAGTTTGCTGTGTGATTGCCCCCACAGTTATTGCATTTTTTCTCGCATGCATTTTTTTTGTTAGTTTGACACTGTTTGGAGTCGTGGAGATCTCCACAGACTACGCACACCGGGCGAAGTGTACAATACGACCTCGTACATTGTACAGGAGCGTTACGTTTGTGCGGCTCTTCTACCGTGATCCTACGGTGCAGGAGGAGCTGGAGTTTGTAAATTGGGTGAACCTCGTTTTTTCTAGGAGCCTTGTTTTCTGGTTCAAGCTCAATCTTGAAGAGTGGTTGGGGCTGCCTGTTTCTGTTTTTGATATTGAACACGCTTTTGGCGTAAAATCCCTTTTCCTTTAGCGCCTCAGTTATCTCTTCGGGCGTAACATCAGACTCAATGCCCTTCAGGACTACTTGCAGGCCCTTGCTGCTTTTAAGCTGGTAAGTGTAGAAGCCTATTTTTTGTGCGGTAAAATAGTTTGTGACTTTTCTGTAGTTGTCCTCCGTTTTCGTCTGAAGTTTGATTTCATTGATAGTACCTCTTACGAGGGGAATTATATGAAAGCTATCTTTTCCAATAAGGCCAATCAAAGTATTTACAAAACCGCTTGTGCTCTTCTCGCGGATGTATATTGGCGGAGGTTTTGTTTTCTTCGGTTCGATATCAACGGATCCCAGCGGCACGTCCTCAGCGGTATCTACCAGCAAGGCAAATCTGTTGGTATTTGCAGGGGCTACATTTTTGATCAAGGTAGAGTTGTCGCGTGTATTTTTCGGCTTGTTTTCCAAATCTGAATTTTCCGGGCTGAGCTTTCGCTTTATTGTAATGTAGCGATCCATTCCAGTCTGCCAGGTCGACCCAGCTTTTTTGTTTACGTTTTCGTTTTGTTTTGATGGTAGTGCAGCAGTACCGTTTATTGCTTGCGGTTTTGCTTAACCGTCCTCGAGTGACGATGATGAGCCTTGTTCATCGAAAGACACCCTTATTCGAGCCTCAAAAAAAACAATACGTTACAAACATCCGGCTGGTGTTAACCATGCTGTCCCCCGCACCCTGAAGCCAATCCATTACTCTAAGGTATCCAGAATGATGTTTCCCAATGTGGTGAACTTCACAGCTTTTCGCAGCGAACTGGACGACCTCGTAGGAGATTCCTACACCATCAAGGAACTAAATTCAGGTGACTGCGTTGTTCAATGCAACACCTCAGATACCTACAGGCAGGTGGCTCGGCATTTTCTAAAGAAAGGATCCTTATCATCACCAGCTCCCCGAGGGCCGACCATATATAATCGTATTGCGTAACATACACCATGAAGTTTCATCGGAGGACATCATCGTATGCCTACATAGGCCATAGCGTTGTACGTGTGTACACGTCGACCTCACTCCCTCTTAATATGAGGTTTATTGATCTCAAAAAAAGCGGAAAATAACAAGCTTGTTAAGAATATTCTTGTCGTCTGCACGCATCGAGTGACATGGGAGAAACCACGTAAGCAACTCGAGCCTGTACAATGCCATAGATGTCAAGGCTATGGTCATACCAAAACGTATTGTTCTCGGCATTTTATTTGGAGAGAATGTGGAAAAAACCACCCCACTTCAGAGTGTAGGCTCAGGCAAGATGAGGCCAGATGCTGCCCCGTGCAGCTAAAGCCCCGTGCAGCTAACTTTAAAGGTTGCATTAAATACCTTAAAGAAGCTTCTACTCGTAAGCATCATTTGAAGACCAATGAACCCACTGCTGCTGGTCCAATTAACGGAACCCCTGCCCTTGGCGTTGGAAGGCCGTCATTTGCGTTCGTTGTGAGAGCCAATTCATTCGCCTGTCGCTACTGCTACTATTGTAACTACCAACCTGAACTCCAAATTGGAACAGCTTTTTTCTAGGCTTGACAGAATGATGTCGTTAGTGGAAACGTTGATGCAACTACTTCTCCAGACCCGTCCTTCGCCCTCTGCATTTAAAAATGGGTCCTCTATAGCAGCATGGAATTCAAATGGGGCCTCCTCGAAGACCAATGCGATCCTCGCTTTTATTGAGCTTCACGACATAGACATCCCCCTGTTGTCAGAAACCCACTTCTCCCCCCTCTGACTTATCCAGGGAGTAACTATTCAGCTGACAGCAAGCAGAGGAAATTTTAATGTTGTCTCAGTATACTGTCAAAGTATACTTCAAAGTTTTTGAGGGAATTTTGCTTATCCGCTTGATGGAACTGCCGCAGGTAACAGAACACATCCCACAACACCAATTCGGTTTCAGGAAGTCTCAAGGTTGCCCCAAACCAATTCACGTCGTATTTTTGGACGTGAAACAAGCGTTTGGTAAGGTGGCATGAAGGTCTGCTATATAAAATGAAAGATCTCCTCCCAGCAGCCCCTATATGCCATCCTCAGCTCCTTCATCGCTGATCGGACCTTCGATGTTGCAGTACGAGACTCTCGGTCAAGCATGAAAAACATTCCACAGGGAAATGTGCTTGGACACTTACATGCCAACACCCGTCAACAACACCGATGAAGCGTCCCCTGCTAAGCTGATCCTAGCCACCTATGCTAATGACACCGCCATGCTTGCGTCGTTCAGGAATGGCTGCTTGCATTCGAGCGATGGACTGCCAAATGGAACACCATTAACTGTCGGTCTGTGTCACATTTACCCTGCGACCTCAATCCTGCCTAGGTCTTCTCTTCGACGGAAATACCATTGACTACGTCTCAACCCACTGCTACCTCGAAGTCACCTTGATCGGACGCAGAGTTGGAAAGCCCATATCACGGCAGTTAGAGTCAAATCCTCTTGGAAACTGAAAAAGCTGGACTGGCTTTTCCACTCAAGCAAACTCCATATGGGGGCTCTCTTAATAAAAGCCATATTAGGTCCAACACTGACCTACGCCATCCAAGTGTGGGGAACTGCCTCTAAAACTCAGCTCAATAGGCTTAGAGTAATACAATCGCGAGCAGCACGATATGCATCTGGGCTACCCTGGTATGTGAGCAACCGAGTTATTGAAAGGGACTTTAAAGTTGTCGGGTTGTTGTTGGGAGACCAAATAAACTTCCACAGCAGCCGATATGCCGACAGACTTAGAGCCCACCAGAACACTTTGGCGAATGATCTTGTCGACCCTATTTCCCTCCGACGTCTGAAGAGAATACATCCCCATGAACTCCTTACACGAAAGATAGCATAATCTCTCCACTACAAATGTTGTATACACTATAATTAAGGAACAGAATCCATAATATCTTTTAAGCTACATGTTACGTTAAGTTTAGAAGGAACTGAACGATTCCTACTGACTAATGAATAATAATAAATGATTTAAGCTCAAAAAAAAAAAAAGACTGAGAACCGGTATTTTTAAATTTTGTATAAAGTCTGGACATTACATTTCTTAGGTGTGTCATCTCTTAATTAAACCGAGGAGGTTTAGAGATTGACTGATAGTACATCGGAACACAAGAGTCAAAAAATTATTTAATTGCGGTATAAAACATATTAATGGCATCCGTCATTATGTTGCAGGAGTAAAGATATGTTTATTACTTACATGTGAGCACTATGAAAGTTTATTTGTGACTGAACCTCTTTTTGTCTTCTTACACTTCCATTTATACTACTGTACATACATACAGACTTAAATATATGTGATTAGCTATTGAGCTTTTTCAATAGCTATTGCGAAAAATAAGGAAAACCGAAGAAAGTTTGTTTATATTACGACACTGTTTATTTGCGAATTGTTTAAGGCAGCTAAGGCCTAAGCTAAGTCTTTTCCGAAACACGACGAATTGGCAATTGGCGGGGCAGACAGCCGAAATGCAGCGCCCAAGCTTAACGTAAGTAGCTAACAACAACAAACAAGGAATGAGCGCCGTACAGATAAATGCGTGCGCGAACAGCGGTTTGCACTATGGGCATCGCAACTGCTACCACTGACTAATTTGGCTTATAATATTAAAGAATATGAGATATCATGCGGCTGCATGACCCAACAATATGTATGTATAAGATACAGTTCACACCAGAGTCGCAACTTAACGACATATCGAACTAGGGTTGATTTTTAACAAGATTGCGAATTCAGAAAAAAAGTTTATAAAGTTATTAAAGAAACCGGTTTCTAAATATATATTTAAGAGAAGGAACAAATCATTTATTTAAATTCTCCCATAATTTCCAGTGCAGTTTTCTTCTCTATAATCTTGTTCCATAAATTACTATTTTTATTATTATTATAATGAATTATTAAAGAAAAAAATAAAAAAGAAGTGTGGGAGTGGGTCGCGAGTAAATTCGGTTAGATTTTTCTTTTCATATTCAATCGGCTGCTTCCGACACTCCATTGGAAACAAATAATTTATTCGCAGTGTGTTCATTCGAATTCGTTCTTTTCTTTTAAAACACATGGAAAGCAAAGTTTAACAATAAATAAAAAAAAATTCCCAAATTTATTTAGTTTTACTATTTAGCTTCCATGATTTTTTCTTTTGTGTATAATAAAAAATAAAATTTTGTTGGCCATCAAAACGATGACCTCACGTAATTTTTCTCAGTTTATTTCGTGGGATATTTCCAATAAAAATTTTTGCGCAAATGAGCTGAAATGAAAGCATGGTGTACGGATTATGAGCGGAGTCACCCGGTGCTACAGCTGTCATAACAGCGGATTAACATTCTATGTGTCGATGCTAATTGAACTCAGCTGTATTCTTTCTAAAGGGCTCTTGTAATTTTGCGGTCATAGCGATAAGACGTAGTTTTTATGTATACAAAAAAAATGAATTTAAATGGAGAAATAAACTGAAGATAAATCGTGCATATATGATTCGTATTTGCGAACCCCATTACTATGATGCCAAAGCAGCGAGGCATCACAACTATACACATGGCATTTTCCACGAATACTTTGAGAATGTATGAACACACGGATACTCTCACTCAAATTTCGAATCAAACGACTGCAAACAAACTTTTCCAAATTGAACCCGAAAATTTAAACGCGCACTCTCTGAAAATGAACTCATCTTAGAAAAATAATTAGATTAGGTTAGCTTACATAATATAAAAATTATTAAATACTCAAAGGAATTCAATTTAAATACAATTAGAAAATACAAAAGTGATATAAACTAGGTCTCCTTCTCGAGTACACATTTTTTCTATAGCTTATTGTGACAACTTGTCATATATACATCATATAAAAATGCAACTTCATTTCTTTCAGTTCAAAATGGCGGTTCGGGGATTAATAAATTTTCCGATGTAGGTTAGGTCAGACAGGCTCATCTAGAATTTGTACATATAATTTAGATTTTTAATTTAGATTTTTAGATGTTCGCTTCATCAGGAACTTCGCACTGTGTAATTCCAATTAATAAAATTTACAAAAAAAAAAAAAAAAAAAAAATCCCGCTAAATTTTTTCCGCGCCTTTAACCTCACAATTAACTTAACTAAACATCTTAGGGTCCCGGCTTATCGCCGGTTGCGGTCCCGCTGCGGCTGCATCTCCTCTGGCACTCGATGGGAAGGGCGTTCCACTAGAAGGCTTGACTAGGTTATTTTCTCTCTTTCTGCACGCCTAAAAAGTTAGAACCTTCGCGTCAACTAACAGTTCAGTTTTCCTCCGATATTCACTAACCTGTGGCTGCCCCATTCGAACCTTGGGGTCTGGGCGGCAATCCAGCTGCGCGATGGCTACGCCGAACGAAGATTTTTCCGGCTTAAATTTTTGCCTGGAAAACACATGCAAAACTTAACCCGCGCACCGATAATGTCGAGGAAAACTCACTCTAATAATAGTTCCAGTGACAAAAAAAAGTCTCACGGACGCAGGTTATGATCTTTTTCCAACACGAACTTTCCACGACTTGACTCATCGACTATTTTATTAGAAAAAAAAGAAATCGGAAACTGAAGCCGAGGTGTAGGCCATCGGCGGAAATCACGATCAGCTGAAACTCCCTCTATTTGCGATAACCAAATAATCCCAAAACATTCGGGGTGCAGCTGATAAGGGTTGCATCCCGTCTAGTATATTCCCGCTGCATAATACTGCATCTAGTATGACCCTAAGCTTGTCAAGACATAGGACTTGTTACAAGACATAGACAAGAGAGTTTCGAATATAATTAACTTGCGACAACGATAAGTCGAGAAAGCTGTCAACAAAGTCATGTTGTGCTAAAGAGAGGATATTCGATTTTTCTTCTGGGGACCACGTTGTGCCAGGTATATTAAAATCACCTAGAACTACCAATTAGTCCCTGTCAGAAAGTTTATTTAAGATGGATTGGATAGCGGACAGATGATTCTCATATTCTGAGAATTCAGAAGACGGTGGAATATACGAGGACGTAATGTAAACTAATCTGTCGGAAAATGACAGCTTTACGCATAAGAATTCAGAGTTACGGGACTCTTCAAAAAGCAACTCCTCCGACGCGAGGGTAGATCTAACCGCAATTAAGACTCCACCTCCCCGTCTGGTGGGACGGTCATACCTATATATATGTACACTAATACCTGGGAAGGTATGATGGCCCATGATGGCCCATGAGGAGAACCTTGCTCATAAGAATCATAATTAATAATTGCTAAAAGCTGTTTGGCAATTTTATCTTCGTTGTCGGCTTCATCCAGATAAATCAACGTTCAACGTGCCTAAGTTTTCTATCGCGCTCGCTCTCATCACGACAGAGTAGTATACGCAAACATTCGCGCTCGCTCTCATCACGACAGAGCTAAGTCCCGTTGCCCTTCGATTCCGTTAGATTTGCCGAAATCTCTTTCAACTCAAAAACAAGACGTCAAAGAAGAACAAAGATAACATACGATCATTTGTGCACATTACATACAGTGGAGCAAATTCAGTATAAATAACGTCGAAGTTTGATCAACTGGTGCGAGTTCAAACTGACCGCATTGAGTCTTTGAAGCGCTTGTTCAGTAATGTGAAAAAGGACTCGAGTGTGCGGAAAACGGAAATATATTTCGAAGAACGTTTGAATTAAATCGACGAGTATAACAAAGAATTTCATCAGATGCATCACACACTTATATGCATGGCAGACTACAAAGAAAGTGTGTATAAGCAACAAAATACAATCAGCCAATTCGAAGACCTAGGCATGGAAGTTTACTGTTTTGTGGCAGAAGAAAAGAAACGAATCTATCCAGTTACAGTGACGCACAACGAATCAACTAACTCCACAATAACAACACATGTAGAAGAAGTACGGATACCATTGCCAAAATTACCAGTTCCGAAATTCTCTGGCAACTGCGCGGACTGGCCAAGTTTTCATGACGCATTTTTACGCTTGATTCACAATAATGAACGTCTGGATAAGATTCAAAGGTTCCATTTTTTAAAGGAAGCATTACCAGTAGGCCTGGACAACGACATTCGCCAAATCGCTTTAACTGAAGCAAACTATGAAGTCGCTTGGACCACACTCCTACAACGGTATAACAACCCACGCATTGTGTTCGCCAGCCACATGAACATGCTCTACAACTTACCGAATCTTTCTAAAGAAAAATCTGCTGACATACGGTCTATGGTTAGTACAGTCAACGTCTGCATTGCCGCTTGCAATACCGTCAAGGCGCCACTACAGGAAGGAGGTTTTTGGCTGACTCATTATCTAACAACCAAACTACCTAAAGACACTCACACAGCGTGGGAGCATCATCTGGGCAGCAAGATTGACGTTCCTTCATACAAAGATCTGCAACAGTTCCTCAATGATCGACTTGTTACGTTAGACGCTATTGAAAGCCGTAACGCGTGCAGCGGCATGAAACAGTCAAATGAAATTTCAGACGGTACTAAACGCGTGCGTGTGCACAGCGCCCACACCAGGTCGGGTGCATCCGCGTCCGCTTGCTATCATTGTGGCAATTTACACATCCTTCGAAGATGTCCGCAATTTCTTTCAATGGATTGCTACCAACGGAAAGAAGTTGCCAGCAAGGCAAAATTATGTCTAAATTGCCTGGGAAAATCGCACACACAAGCAAGCCGCCCCAGCAATAAGAATTGTCTTCATTGTGGTCAACGTCATCACACGATGTTACATTTTCCAGTAACACAGCCAACGCTGATAGCCTCCTCGACATCATGCCAAAGTTCGGCAGCCAGTTCAGATGCCAAGCCGAATCTACAGTGCATGTCAAGTTCACCTATGACTCATCGAAAGGTACTACTAGCAACAGCTCGGGTTGTACTCAGTAACACACACTCAGGATGCCAGGCCACGGTAAACGCGCTTCTTGACCAAGGATCAGAAGCAACTATGATTTCGAAGCATGCTGTACAGTCTCCAGCTCTCCCGAAGCACTTCAATCACCGGAGTCGGTCAAGATTCAGGCCGACGCTGCAAATCCATTGTAATGTGTTCGGTGCAAACAGCAACTAACCCAAATTTCTCGTTAAAGGTCGACGATGCTTATGTTTTGAACACGTTGACATCACACATGCCAAGTCAAAGTTTTCCAGCAGGAAACTGGAGTCATATCCATGGTCTCATGCTCGCAGACCCCTATTATTATAGATCCAAGCGAATCGATATAATTTTTGGAGCCGACCTTATGGCACAACTCTTGTTACCTGGAACTAAGATTGGCTTGCCAAACGAACCCATAGCGCAGAATACTCAACTCGGATGGGTTCTGTTAGGCAATGTTGGCAACACGCATATTACACGCCACATTCGTTGTAATCATGCCATAATAAACTCCGAAGAGCTGCTTAAAGTATTCTGCGAGGTAGAATCAGTTCCAGAACGCCCAAAGCTCTCCAAAGAAGATTAATGGTGCGAGTCTTTCTTTAAAAAGACCCATCAACGTCAATCAGACGGCAGTTATCAAGTCCGTTTGCCATTCAAGAGGAACTTTGATCCCAGTATGACGCTCGTAAAATCTTATCAGATCGCCCTGAACAGATATCTTCAACTCGAAAGGCGCCTTCAAAAGGACCCAGACAAATGGAGCAGATACTGCAAAGGAATTGAAGAATATTTTCAACTAGGTCAAATCACGTCGGCAGAGACGAGCGAAAACTCAACCATAACCACGGATTCCTACGGTCAGCATGTTGCATCATGCGTGCTACCACATCATGCAGTTTTCAAAGAGGAAAGCCTCACCACAAAACAACGTATCGTTTTTGACGCATCGGCCCGGACCTCAAATGGCAGATCGTTAAACGATGTACTATGTGTAGGTCCCACGCTGCAAAATGATCTGCCAGCCGTTCTCTTAAATTGGAGACAATATCAGTTTGTTTTCACTGCCGATATACAACGAATGTATCGCTGTATCAATGTCCACCCTGATGACACGCAGTACCAGAGGATTTTATGGCGGGCGGCGGATAGAGTCATCAAACAGCATTGCTTAACTACCGTCACGTTTGGAACAGCGTCTGTACCTTATACAGCTATAAAAGTCATCCATCAAATAGCTGAAGACACACAGACAAAATATCCTATGTCATCCAACGTTCTCAAAAATGAGATATATGTGGGAAATGAACCAGATCAGCGAACTAAAATGATCGATAACACAGAGAGCAAGAGAGTAACTCGCAGTGGCAACGCTTATTAACGGAAAGAACAAAAAGAGGACTTCGAGTAGAATGGTGAACGAGAGCAGTCGCGCGATACTTACGCAACTAGAGCCAAACAATTGTCATCAAACAATTAAATTATAATAAGCGAGAACGATTGTCATCAAACAATATAAAGTGTACTATAACCAATTGTCATTAAACAATAAAGTAACACATTATAATAGAAACTTGCTACAAGTTTGGGGGCTCGTCCGAGAAGGCCCAAGTTGTGTATGCATAAGTGCGAATTTAATGAGTGCGAGCGAGACAGAACGTGATCCCGCATCGATTAAAAGGAAAACGACAACGACGCAAGAGGAGTCGCGGTGAAGCTGAAGCAAGGAGAAGTCAATCGACGACGGCGAGCAAAAGGTGTTTGTGACGCAGTGTCCATGTGAAGACTTTAGAAGACGGAGGCCAAAAGGTGTTGGAGATTCCGTATCTAGTGCTCGAAGAAAAACGGCAGCAGCCAAAAGGTGTTGGAGACGCTGTGTTTATTCAAAGTGCAACGGCGGTGACCAATAGTTGAAGGCCACGCCGTAGAAATTGCAAGCAGACAATTGAAGAAAACGGCAGCAGCCAAAGGTGTTGGAGACGCTGTGTTTATTCAAAAGTGTAACGGCGGTGACCAAAAGTTGAAGGCCACGCCGTAGAAATTGCAAGCAGACAATTGAAGAAGAACGGAAAAACGACGGTTACGGTGTAGCAGAAGAAGAAGAACGGTGAAGCAATCAGAAAAACGACGGAAAAACGAAATACGCCGCCACATATACAAAGGCGATCGAGCGGCAACAGCGACGAGAGAGGCGAAGCAACAGAGAAAGAGGCGAGGCAGTAGGAACGAAAGAGGCGAGGACAACGAAGAGGCGGAAACGACGCGGCAAGTTGTGTATCGTTAGCTGTTAACATAGATTTAACAGAGTTGGCTAAGTAGTTTTGAAAACTTTAAAGAGAGGGTATGTTAAGTAGTTTTGCAGCTTGACGCAAAGAAATCAACTGTAGATTTTATTTCGTATTGAGAATTTTGTACTGATAAATTTTATATCATTTATAATGGATCGGGTTGAAATTCTTGGACTGCGCGTTGATGACCTACGAAATAAGCTGTCTGAGTTAAATTTGCAGACAAGTGGTACTAAAAGCATACTGCAGCAGCGGCTCCTTGCTCACTACAGATTAAACAATGAAGAACAAAACATTTCGGACGATGAGTCAGTAGCAACTGCACCAATGATGACAAATGAAAATAATAGGTCATGGTTTACTCTAAAAGATGTCGAAGGTAGTATTTCTGAATTCTCAGGTACTATAGGTAGTGTTGATGTTGACCAGTGGATAAATTAGGTAGAAGAATGTGGGAGTACAGTTCAGTGGAACCAATTACAAATGTTTGTCTATGCGAAGCAGCTTTTACGAGGTGCTGCTAGATCGTTTGTCAAAAGTCAACAAAACATTCGAAGTTGGGAAATATTGAAAACTGTATTTCTAGATGAGTTCGAAGTTAAAGTGTCATCAGCAGAAATACATCGAAGATTAAATAGACGCCAAAAGAAAAAAGATGAGAGTTTACATGAATTCTTGAACGCACTGATGGAAATAACTAAGCCAGCAAAGCTTGAAGATGAGAGTATTATAGACTATGGTATTTCATTAGTGGCATTCAAGATTCCCCTGCAAACAAAGTAGTGCTGTATCAAGCAAAAACATTAAAAGAACTAAAACTTAGTTTGGATGTTTACAAAAAAGTTTGTAGTTCAAGCAAGTCATTAAACAAGCCTGGATCATTCTTTGATAAACAGTCAAGAAGTGTTTGACTGGCATAGGTGATAGCCAGGTGCTTACATTCGGTAGCTTTGTAATTTCGGTTGAGGTAGATGGTATAGACATGCAAGTTGAATTTCACGTAGTTCCTGATGAGGATATGGGTTTTGATTCGATTTTAGGAAGAAAAATCTTAAACAGCGTGGATTTGAAAGTAACCAAAGGTGGCACAGAGTTCATAAGTCGAGTTGTTAACCAAAATAAGGTTGAGAGTCAGAGAATCCAGCCATTGTACAAAGGATCATGTGCTGAGTTGTTTGTTGAATTCAAAAGTATGTGCATGTTGGGGGTGGAGCAGGCTGACATATTGGATGAGGTTGATTTATCACATTTGAGTCGTGTTCAAAAAGAAAAAGCTTTAAGTCTAATTGGAGATTATAAGCCAATTCGAAATTGTTCGACACCAGTGAAGATGAAAATACTGTTAACCGATGATTTACCAGTATTCCAACAACCAAGACGTTTGGCAGAGTGTGAACAAAAGATTGTGGATGATCAAGTTCAGGAATGGTTGCGTGACAAGATTATAAAGCCGAGTGTGTCGGAATACGCATCACCAGTGGTGCTTGTTTCGAAAAAGAATGGGAAAAAACGATTGTGTTGTGACTATCGGAAATTAAATGAAAAGATAATTCGTGATCACTTTCCAATGCCTCAGGTTGACGTTGTTATCGAAAAGCTTCAGAGTGCTTTGGTGTATACGACTTTGGATTTAACTAACGGTTTCTTTCATGTGCCCGTTGAGTTGGAATCCCCGAAATATACCTCTTTTGTAACACAAAAGGGACAGTACGAATTTCTGTATGTGCCCTTTGGTATTACAAACTCACCTGCAGTTTTTACTCGATTCATAATGGCAGTCTTAAAAAAAGATTCTTAGGATTGACGTCGTATTTTCGTAGATTTGTCAAAGATTTTGCAGTGACTGCTAAGCCTTTGTCGGACCTTTTAAGGCAAAATACTAAGTTTAAATTTGATGTGCTGCAGAAGGTAGCGTTTGAACAGCTGAAAGTAGCCTTAACTTCTAATCCCGTATTGAAATTGTACAATCCCAAATTAGAAACGGAAATCCATACAGACGCTTCAAAATATGGTTTCGGTGGTGTATTGTTACAAAAAGACCCAGAAGATTGTTTGTTTCATACGGTTCAATACATGAGTCGTAAGACTAACCAATGCGAAGAAAAGTATCATTCTTATGAGCTTGAGGTTCTTGCAGTTATCGGTGCATTAATGAAGTGGCGTGTGTATGTGTTGGGTTTGAAATTTAAGATTGTGACTGACTGCAACGCGTTCACTATGACGATGAAGAAGAAGGACGTTCCTTTGAGGGTAGCTAGGTGGGCATTATACCTTCAAGACTTTGATTATCAAATAGAACATCGCTCAGGAACGAGAATGAGACATGTTGATGCGTTGAGTAGAGTATCGTGTTTTATGCTGAGCGATACTGTTGTACATCGCTTGAAACAAGCACAATTACTCGATGAATGAACGAAAGTAGTGTGTAATAATTGTAATGCATTTTTGTGTTCTTTATATTACTTTTATTGAAATAGAGATTCAGTATGATATCAGTAAAATTGTAACTTCTGTTAAGACTCATTAATATTCAATTAGGACATGTTGAAGGCTCTTTGACGACTCTTTTACGACTGCTTTGTACTTGGTCTTGAAGAGTCCAAGCTAGCCAAATGCAATCCGTCTGCGCCGGCAGAGACGTTGCTTTGCTCTTATGTACTTAACTTTGGCAGCGAGAGCGCCGCTGTCTAAGAGAGTCATGTGCACATAAAGATCGAGCAGTCGCGCATGCTAATTATGCTGACTCTGCACTTCTGGTCTGAATAGCATTCTTGTGTGGTCAGATTGCTGAGCACTCAAGATATGCCTGGGAACTGAAAAGTCTTACATAAACATTGTTGCAAAAGTGCTACAATGTGATTGTTCCCAATGTTCTGATTTGATACAGTGCTTATTCGATATGTGTGCACATTACATCTCCCTCCTTTTGGAAAATAACGTAATTTTATGAAGTTATTTTATAATTAAAAATTTTTTATATATATATATATATTTTTTTTTTTTTTTTTTTTTTTTTTTTTTTTTTTTTAGGAAGTAATTTTAATGTTAAGGAAATTTAAGGAACATTCTGTACAAACATACGTGTTCTTGGGGTTTTTTTTTTGTGTTTTTTTTTTCAAATTTTTAGTTTATAATCGTTCAACCATCAAAGATGATAAAAGAAAAATGTTTTCTTACATTCAATGCACTTATGTGGGGTTAACTCTTTTCTCTATATATATATATATTTTTTTTTTTTTTGCTGGTGGCCACCATATTATTTTTTTTTTTTTTTTTTTTTTTTTTTTTTTTAAGAACTAAACAATTTTAACCTATCCTTATGTACCGTTTGTGGTTTTTTCTTATCATTTGATATTACTATATTATCCCTTTCTTCAATCTTTACTACCGTATATGGTCCAGTATATTTGAAATCTAATTTATGTCCGGTTTCGTTTTTTAATAACACCTTATCTCCTATTGATATACTTATATCGTTTAATTTTAAGTCATATAATTCTTTATTCTTTTTCTTCTGTTCTTCGAGCATAATTCTTGCTCTGTTATATGCTTCTTCTAACCTATATTTACTTTCTTTAGCATAGTCTTCTATATTATAAATGGGTTCTATTCTATCCGTGCTATTAAAATGCTTTGGTAAATTGCATGTTTTACCAAAAATCAACTCATATGGACAATAATTATGTGCCATAGAGGGTGTAGTATTAAAACAAAATTCGAAATATTTTATCCATACGTCCCAGTCAGTTTTATCAACCGATATGTATGACCGGATGTATTCGTTAAAAGTTCTATGACTTCTTTCCACTGTTCCTACCGTCTGATGATGGTGTGCTGAAGAAGTTATATTTTCTACTTTCAGGTATTTGCATAAGTCTTTGATAATTGAATTTCTGTATTCAGTTCCCATGTCCGAAATGAACGTCTTCATTGGACCGAACTTTAGTACAAAAGATTCAAATATTGCTTTCGCTACTGTATTTGCGCTTTTATTTGCGATTGGAATGGTTACCAAATATTTTGTCAGGTCGCATATAAGTGTAACAGCATATTCATTACCGTTTTCTGACTTTGGTAGTGGACCTATCGTATCCACTATGACTCTGTCAAATGCGCTTATTGGTGTCTCTGTAATTGATAAAGGAGTTTTTGTGTGTTTGATAATTTTAGCTTTTTGGCATTTTGGACATTTCCGTATGTACTCTGTTATTTCCCGAGTCATACCTTTCCAAAAGTAATGTCTTTTAATCCTGGCCAGGGTTTTTGTAATGCCTGCGTGTCCTCCTTGTGTTGGATCGTCGTGGTGTGTAGACAGGATTGCTTCTTTTTCTTTCTTCGTATTCACTAAGGTCACCGGGTTGAGTAGCGCTACTCTTAATAGTTTTAATGTTTTATTGCCCATTTTCTTAAATGTATCTATTGAAATGTTATCAAAGATATTTTCCCACGGTGCCATTTTAAGTTGATTGATATTATGCATACCGGCCTGCTTTTCAAGCCTGTGGAAAAATTGACCTAAGTCGAGAGTTCCATTAATATACAAATCTTCAACGTTGTATCTTGCAGTAATTTTTTTTCCATGTTTAAAAAAACATATCATATTATTTACATGCAATGTCACTACTTTGCGTACTTCGTCATTATTAATGACTCCGTATACTTTGGGCTTAGAAGCTTCTTGAGTAGTTTGCTTAGGCAATTCTACTTTATCATTTTTATTTCCTTTTCCTGCGCAGGATTCCTGTCTACTTTGATTTCTTGTAGTGACTTTAAGTACTTGTTTGGATATATTTTTTAGTTGGTCGATGGTTATTCTGGATAACGCATCTGCTACGTAATTGTCTTTTCCCTTAAGATATTCCACAGTAAATTCATATTCTTCTAAATCAAGCCTTATTCTGGTCAGTTTTGAGCTTGGATTAACCATCGAGAACAAGTATGTTAACGGTCTGTGATCTGTTTTGACGGTGAAGTGTCTACCATATATATATGGTTTGAAATGATTTATCGCCCAATGTATTGCTGACAACTCTTGCTCTGTTGTTGACTTGTTGCTCTCACCCTTAGTGAAGCTACGGGATGCATAAGCTACTGGCAAATGGATACCATTATAGTTCTGGGTCAATACCGCTCCGCATGCCTCTTTGCTTGCATCAGTTATAATACAGAACTCTTTGCTAAAGTCGGGGTATTTCAGCAAAGTTGGATTCATTAGTTGTTTTTTCAGGTGTTCGAAGGCATGCTGGCAATCAGCTGTCCATTCGAACTTTACATTTTTCTTACATAATCTTGTTATGTGACGGGAATAATCTGCAAAATTTTGTATAAAACGTCTATAATAGTTACAAAATGATACGAATCTTCTGGCACTGTCTGCGTCAGTAGGAACTGGATATCTCTGTATAGCATCATATTTAGTATCGTCAGGCAATATGCCTTTATCAGTACATTTGTGTCCAAGAAAAGTGACTTCACTCATGAAAAATGAGCACTTATCTGGATGCAGTTTGAGGTTGTTTTTCCTGCATAGTTCAAAAACATTTGTAAGATTCTTGGTCATGTGTTTTTCAGAACAGCCTATGACAATTAAGTCATCCATGTACAGAAATGCTTGAGATGGTTCCAGACCTGTAAATGCCATTGTCATCATTCGTTGAAAGGAATTTGGAGCTATTTTTAATCCGTATGGTAGTCGCGTGAAGCGATAAGAGCCACTGCTCGTAGAAAAGGATGTTATATTTCGAGAATCTTCTTCTAACTCTATTTGATGGAATCCCGACATAAGATCCAGGCACGAGAAATATTTTGCTCGGCCTAATTGATCAAGTATGTCATCTATTCTTGGCAAGGGGAACTTGTCAGCTAACAACTTTTTATTTATTTGGCGATAGTCTATCACTAAACGCCATTTTTTTTCTTTTGAATCCGGTAAGGATTTCTTTGGAACTAGCAATAATGGGCTATTGTATTCAGATACAGCTGGTTCTACTATCTTGTCTTTTATTAATTTAGTTACCTGTCTCGATATTTCGGCTTGTTGTGAATGGGGTGTTCTATAGTTCTTAATATAGCTTGGTTCATCATCTCTCAATCTTATCTTTTGTTTGTAAAATTTATTTGTAGTTATTGGCTCTGTCTCCAATCCAAAAATATCAGTATATTGTGAACACAGTTCAGTCAACATTTTCTTATGTGCAGATGGAAAGTTTTTCTTTAATCTGCTTAAAATTGATTCGGCTCTTATGGAGTCGTTTAGGTCTGCTATTTTGTAGTTAGTTAATGGTTCAAAATTGATTTTGTTTACATTTAAAATTTTATTGCTGTTAGTTGTGTTTAGTATTCGGATGTACGTGTTTTTTGAATCTGATATCGAATTTCCGACAAATACACCATCTTCTATTTCCTGATTGGGTATTAGAATTTGGTTATCCACCGAACTTACGGTAATTTGCCTGATAACCTCACAACGAGATGGTATGGTTATCTCAGTGTTATCGATATTATGAAAAATTGGTATTTGTATCGCTTGTTTAATATTGTTTGGTCTTAGAATGAAAAAATCACTTTCTGTAGTAAAATCTAATTGGCAATTGAATGTTTTTATGAAGTCGATTCCAACTATTCCGTCACCAGGGATCGGAAAATTGTCGTCCACAACATGAAAATTGTGCGGTACTATATAGTTACCGGTTCTCATCTCGAGAAGTGTTAAACCTATTGAATTTATTGAACCCTTTCCAATTCCTGTAATTTGTGTTATATTATTATGATCAAGATTCAAAAGTTCATCTGAGTTTTCTTTAATGACTGATATATCGGCGCCTGTGTCTACTAGAAATGTAAGTATCTTATTTGTGTGTTCATTTTTTACTTTAATGAAAATATTTAGATTAAGATTGATGGTATGAACCTTTTGTTTTACTGTTCTTGATGCCCTAAGGGAGCCTGCTGGTTTTCCGACGTGCCTTGTGCATGTCTGACATTACCATTTTGGCTATAACTTGAAAAATTGCGGTTTTGGTTGTTATAGTTACCACCGCCTCTGTTCTGGTAGTTATATTCTCTATATCCTCCTCGTCCTCTGCCATTGCTATTGTTATAATTATTAAAGTTGTTGTATTGGCCGGTGTTCTGGTTATAATTATTTCTATTATTACCACCTCGACCATTTCCTCGTCCTTGGTAGTTACCTCTGGTGTAACTTCCTTGTCCTCTCTTGTAAAACAAAACGGAACTTGCACTTCCTGTCATCTCAGTGCTGCAATGGATGTATTTACTTATTGCTTCGTCCATTGTCTTAAATGTTCCTGCCTCTAGGATTGTTTTCAGTTTTCCATGATCGCAATTCTTTGTCATTGTATTGATTGCTTCCTTTGTGCTAAATTTGATAGCATGTTCTGGTTGCAATCCTTCATCTATATATGAAGATTCAAGAGACTTGCGTAGGTTTTCAATTTCATTTGTAAATTGTGTGGCTGTTTTACCTTTTTGGTAAACATTTGCCATTTTTGCTCTTACTACGTCCGTTGTTTCTCCTACGACCACTTCTTCTAATTTCCTGATTATGGCATCAATTGTAACTTCATTCTGTACTCTATAGAGTGTTGTTCCGATTATTTTTGATTTAATCACTTCAATGGCAATAGCTTCATGTGGTCCCTTAGTCAGGTTAACCAACTTGATTGCCGTGATAAATCTACGCAAATTGATCTTTTTACCGTCAAATTCCGGAATCGCCGTTGAAATGTCTTTTATGTATGCCCTCTGGGCAGCTGCTTCGTCCACCATGATGACAGATTTTGTTTCTGTTTCTTCTATGTCTGACTCAGCCAATTCTTCCTCCGTCAATTCAGCTAGTGTTAGTATAGCTGGAATTGTTAAGTTGTTTAAATCTTCGTCTTCTATTTCTGTTTCTGTTTGTTCGTCCGATTCTATTTTTACTGGCGAATTTAAAATGGTTGGTATTGATATATCCAAACCAAGTTTCAATTTTACAGATAACAAGTTCGAACTAAGTTTTATGAGAACTTTCGATACCTGAGACCAATGATCTGGATTTAGTCTTTCCTTGTTATCATACACTAGTATTCGTGCTTCGTTGAAGGAATTTACCAGAATATTTGCATGTTTCTTTATTGTCGGTCCTAAAATAGGTCTATTTTGTGACAAACATTTATGAGATTTTTCAAATTCGTTTCTTATTCTTGTTATGTTTTTACATAACTCGTTCCATTCCATACTATTTTATATATTCCTACTTGTTAGTATATATTTATATACTCATTCTTTAAAATATATTTTTTTTCTTTTTTTTTTTTTTGATAATATATATATTGTTTTTTTTTTTTTTTGTAAACCTAAAATTTATTTTTTTTTTTTTTAAACCCTGTCTAGATTATTCGCCCTACTCATATATCTTCTTTTTAATATTTTGTTGTGTTTTATGTACAACGTCAGAAGGAACTGGGCCACACTTGTAATTGTCAAAATTAGGAGTAAAACCCACAGTGCTTGAATATCTTCTGTGTGATCTACAATTTTGACGTTGTTCACGACATTAGCCGTGTTGTCTTTGGTCTGACTATCGTCAGATCCGAACCAACCCATAGTTGTTAATTGAACGATTATTATTATTTATTTTTATTTATTAAATTTTGATTAAAAATTGTATATTGCTATAATTTCTTCCTACACGTATGTCTGTCCAAGAAAAAGTTAGTTAGAGGGCATGTGTACGGTTTACAATGTTTTACTCTATATAATTCAATACCGTACACATGTTTTTAGTAAAAGCCTAACAGAGATTAGTATTTTTCAAGCAGCGTTTTCACGCATCGGCTTGAGGTATGTATTTTTAATATTAAGGCAGATTGGGGCATTGGTATTAAATACAGCCTCAACTGCGTTATTGCGCACCACTGCACAATTTGGCTTCAATCGCTTCCAGATTTTTGGCTTGGTTAGTTTTCTCTTCCTCCGTAGTTGCCGTCGTTATTAGGTCCTTTATTAATCTCCGTTGTTGAAGAAGCTTGATCCTTTTGCCGCTTCTTTTCTTCTTTATTTTTGGTTTCGGCTGTCTTCTTGCCCTATACTCAGCTATTGTGAGTGGGCGTGGTCCATCGTTTGGACACACCTCTAGTGCCTCTTGTAGAGTAGGTGCGTCCCTTTGCTCGATAGGAGCAGAGTCCTCCAGTTTGCGGCTTCTGTTGTCGTCTGGGTTTGATCAATTGTCACAATTTTATTTTTTAATGGTCACTGTTCGCATTTTAACTTTTATATATTTCTTTTTATTATTGTTTTACAGGCTTAAGTGACCATGTCACGGCCGCCATGTAATAATTGTAATGCATTTTTGTGTTCTTTATATTACTTTTATTGAAATAGAGATTCAGTATGATATCAGTAAAATTGTAACTTCTGTTAAGACTCATTAATATTCAATTAGGACATGTTGAAGGCTCTTTGACGACTCTTTTACGACTGCTTTGTACTTGGTCTTGAAGAGTCCAAGCTAGCCAAATGCAATCCGTCTGCGCCGGCAGAGACGTTGCTTTGCTCTTATGTACTTAACTTTGGCAGCGAGAGCGCCGCTGTCTAAGAGAGTCATGTGCACATAAAGATCGAGCAGTCGCGCATGCTAATTATGCTGACTCTGCACTTCTGGTCTGAATAGCATTCTTGTGTGGTCAGATTGCTGAGCACTCAAGATATGCCTGGGAACTGAAAAGTCTTACATAAACATTGTTGCAAAAGTGCTACAATGTGATTGTTCCCAATGTTCTGATTTGATACAGTGCTTATTCGATATGTGTGCACATTACAAGTGAGAAGCCTGGTAGAAAATAAAGGGTATGAAGATTATTATATAGAAAATCAAATACTTTTTAAAGATCCTAATCGCGAGCTTATTGTTGTACCGTCGCAGATGGAAAATGAAATAATTACGATTGCTCATAAGCAAGGACATTTTGCTGCGAAGAAAACGCAAGATTTAGTTGAGAAATCTTACTTCATACCAAAACTTAAAGAAAAGGTTGTTCGTGTTGTGGACAGTTGTGTGGAGTGTATTATATTTAATTCGAAAGCTGGGAAGAAAGAAGGTTTCTTGACCCCGATTGAAAAGGGAGATAGACCGTTGATGACGTATCACATTGACCATGTCGGGCCAATGGAGATGACGAGCAAGCGCTACAACCACATTTTAGCTATAGTTGACGGTTTTTCGAAATTTGTATGGTTGTATCCCACTCGTAGCACAGGAGCAGAGGAAGTTATAAGTTGTTTAGAGCGTCAGGCTACTAATTTTGGAAATCCTTTACGGATTATCTCTGATAGGGGAACTGCGTTCACTGCACAGGCATTTAAGTTGTATTGTGAGGAGCAGAAAATTCAGCATCTAGTGATTACAATAGGTGTACCTCGTGGAAATGGTCAGGTTGAGAGAATGCATAAGACAGTAGTGTCGATGTTGTCGAAGTTAAGTCATGAAAGTGCAGGAGACTGGTATAAGCATGTCAGTAAAGTGTAGCAAATAATCAATAGTACACCGCCTAGAAGCACTTTAGTGTCGCCTTTTAAAATCTTGACTGGCACTGAAATGCGTCTTCCGAATGATCTAGAGCTTAATTTGTTAATAAAGGAATCGTTAGTGATGGATTTGGATGAGGAGAGAGAGCTGGTGCGCGCAAGAGCTTCCGAAAACATAAAACAGTTGCAGACAGAAAATAAAAGGGTTTTCGATTTAAAGCGCAAAGGTGAAATAATTTATAAGATAGATGATTTAGTAGCTATTAAGCGTACTCAGTACGGAACTGGGTTAAAGTTGAAAGGAAAATTTCTAGGACCTTACAAAATTGTTAAGGTAAACAAGCACGGAAGGTATGACGTAGAAAAACTTGGAGACGGCTATGGACCTTTTAAGACATCGACAGTCGCAGAATATATGAAGCCGTGGGGAAATTCATTCGGGTCGAATGATGTATCAGGAGGGCCGATTGTGGGAAATGAATCAGATCAGCGAACTAAAATGATCGATAACACAGAGAGCAAGAGAGTAACGCGCAGTGGCAACGCTTATTAACGGAAAGAACAAAAAGAGGACTTCGAGTAGAATGGTAAACGAGAGCAGTCGCAAGTTTTTCAATCGCGCTATATACTTACGCAACTAGAGCCAAACAATTGTCATCAAACAATTAAATTATAATAAGCGAGAACGATTGTCATCAAACAATATAAAGTGTACTATAACCAATTGTCATTAAACAATAAAGTAACACATTATAATAGAAACTTGCTACATATATGTCGACGACATTCTCTCAGGCGATCATTCACAAGAGGCAGCAATACGGAAAAGTTTTCAAACTATGCTAGATTTAAAATCCTCTGGCATGGAGCTACGAAAATGGGCTAGTAATGACCAGGATCTGATGGCAACGAGCATCGATGCAAGCAGACATCCCTCAGTTGGGACAATGCGGACACCATCAAAACACTGGGTATGTACTGGTTGCCCAAGCAAGATTGCTTCACTTATAAATTACAAGCAAATACTCCAGCCGGTATAACAAAACGGGAAATCCTATCGACCATAGCACGTTTATTTGATCCTCTTGGATTAATCGCTCCAGTTGTAATTTCAGCAAAGATTATATTGAAAGAAATTACACTAGCGAAGCAATATCGCGAGGACGGATCGAGTTAATCACTGGATTGGGATGAGTTTCATGTAGTCATGGACGAATATTAGAAGTACGATGTATTGATTGGCCGTGAGATTTTAGGTGAAGGCTTTGGTGTAACTATTAGTGCCAATGAATTTGTTTTGTATAAAATTAATACTGTCAATACACTGTCCAGCATAACTAATACGAGTTATATGGATTCTATAAATAGGGATAGTGATCTGAGTGAGTCCGACAAAGCTGAACATTGTATTAAAATCCTATGCACCAAAATTTATAGATGGTATACCAAGTAGCTGAGTTACCACAGGTGAATTAGATATCTGTCTAATTGATGCCAATAAAACCGTAATGCGGTACCCGTATAGGCTGAGGAACGATGAAAAGTTGTTGGTGAGAAGTACAATTTAGGAACTTTTAGCCTCAAACGTTATACGTCCAAGCTGCTCCCCATTTGCAAGTCCAATGTTGTTAGTGAAGAATAAGGATGGTAGTGATCGTTTGTGCATAGACTACCGTGAACTGAATGCAAATACAATTTCCGATAAGTATCGTTTGCCCTTGATATCAGATCAAATTGATAGCAAGTATTTTTCTAGCCTCGATATGGCGAGCGGTTTCTATCAGATACCAATAAAGTCAGAATCGATAGAACGCTTAGACTTTGTCACAACAGAAGGACAATATGAATTTGTAGCAATGCCCTTTGGCTTGAAGAATGCTTCATCTGTGCTTCAGCGAGCCATAATGAAAGCATTAGGTGAGGTAGCATACTCATATGCTGTTGTTTTCATAGATGATGTTTTAGTCGTAGCTGGCGCAAAGGAGGAGGCCTTTGTTAGACTGAAGGACGTGTTGAACAGGTTATCTAGTGCGGGATTTTCGGTTAACATGAACAAATGCTCATTCCTAAAGACTAGTGTTGAATACTTTGGTAATAAAATTGAGAATGGTGAAATAAGGCCAAATACACACAAGATTCAAGCATTGGATGCATTGCCGCCGCCATAAACAGTTACACAACTGAGATAGTTTATTGGCCTATCTTCATATTTTCGACAGTTTGTTCCTTGCTTTTCTGAGGTAATGAAACCATTATACTTACTTACATTAAAAAATAGCCAATTTGAATGGCATGAAAGACATGAGCAAGTGCGTCAAGAGATAATATCAACTCTAGTTAGCGACAGCGTGCTAATTATATATGACCCACAGGCACACAGTTCATATGGACATCAGTGGCAAACTGAGTGGTAAAGTAGTAAACTAGTTTTACTAGTAATGATTTTAAACAGTTCGGTTCACTTCCAAAGATTAATTTACATTTGATTGCCACGGGAGGTAGCCGCGTAAACGGTCAGGTTGAGCGCGTAATGAGCACTTTGAAGGCTATGCTAACTGCTGCAGAGACGAGTAGTAGATCTTGGCAGGATGCTTTGAAGGAAGTTCAGTTGGCTATGAATTGCACAGCTAATTCACAAAAATGACTCCTTTAAAACTGTTGATTGGTAAGGAAGCTGAACCAATGGGTATGATGCCAATGATAGAAGAGGAAAAGATTGATACAGAACATATTAGAGATACGGCCTTGCAAAATATAAAGAAAAATGCTGAATATGAGAAGCAAAGATTAATGAGAATAAAGCTAAGATTGTCCGATTCAATGTAGGCGACAATGTCTTGCTCAAGAGTGAGTGGCATCAAACAAAACTAGACCCAAAGTGTAAGGGTCTATTTGTGGTAACGGGAAGGCTTGATCGATATGTGTTGAGATTTTTGACAAGCAAAAGAACGTATAAGTACGCCCACGAACAGTTACGGTCGATGCCTGTTGAGGTAGACGCAGACCAATGCGAGAGATCGCCGACTGAGGCACTCGCAGAGACCATAGACTCTGGTTAAATTATTCACAAGAGTACAGCTACACCATCTGGTTATCTGCACAGTGACCATGTGGTGGGGGCTATGAGGGTCCGGAGGGACCCTGACGCATGAGGATGCGTGAGATCGTTGCAAGGAGTGCAGCAAGAGCCTGAGAGTGTGACATAATAAAGACAAAAGAGAGAGAATGGTATCCTAAAAATGGCTTGAGCGTTGTCTCAATACTTAATTCCCAGAAAAGAACACATGATAGAATCTCAAAAAAAAAAAAAATAACGCAACATGTAAGAAAATATTCTAATCTTTATAATGAGTCATGGGTTACGCATCGTAAGCTAGACCACTAACAGCATTGCTCACAGAAGATGGTCGTATTTCCAAATCAGCTTAAGCTGGAAAAAAAAATACAACTCAACGATGAAGCCATAAAAGCGTTAGAAAAAATCAAGAGTACCCTAATATCCGATGATGTCATTTTACAATATCCCGACTTTAACAATGAATATGTCCTAACTACAGATGCCTCAGACTATGCATAGGAGCAGTACTTTCACAAAACGACAGACCAATATCATTCATTTTTAGAAACTTAACCGAGACAGAAGAAAATTATGAAACAGCTAAAAAAGAAGTGTTAGCCATTTGCTGGGCAGTAAAAACATTGAAAGGCTATTTCTATGGAGGAACAAAAGTGAACATTTATACAGACCATGGATCGCTTACACATTTCTGTAATTAGGAAGCAGGTATAGCAATTAGGAAATGGAAAACATACATTGACTAATATAACAAAGAACTAATCTATAAACCAGGAAAGGAAAATTTGATCCATCAAATCAAATAAATTTAATTACCTCAACGCAACAAAGCGCTCAAAGCTCAAGACAAAAAATATTACAAACCCACAATAGAGCTCACAGAAATGCCCAGGAAAAAAAAAAGCGAAATTTTGGGAATATTGGGGAATAAAATGACAAAAACTTTATAATTTGCTTAAAAGTTTGGGCGTAACCTTTTTTAAGCGTTTTGTATGTGAAAGGAGGGCGTGGCCACAGTGCTCATTCTAAACATTTTTAAAAAGTGTGGGCGTTTCGGTTTTGGGCGGATAGAAATTTGTATGACTAATAAAATTATGACAAAATAGCAAACAAATTTTCAGTTTGGCAGTTTTGGGCGGTTTAAGGGCGTTAGGAGTGGGCATGGCAAAAAGATGTTTGGCAAATACATATAAATTTACAAGACTAATAAAATTATGAAAAATATCCAACAAAATTAAAAAATGTCTTGCATGGCAGTCTTGGGCTGTTTTAGAGCTTTAGAATGGGCGTGGCGAATCGATAGAAATTTACAAGACTAATAAAATTATAAACAAATGTCGACATATAATTCAAAAGTGTGGGAGTGCAGTTTTGTACGGTTTGTGGGCGTAACAGTGGGCATGGCAACATGGGTTAAGGCGCTGCGTTTATGTCTCTAGAATCTGCATGCTGAATCCTTCTATCCTTCTAGCTTATATAGTTCGGACATGGCCAAATCGACTCAGCTATTGATCCAGATCAAGAATATATATACATGTTACATACTTTTCAACGAATCTAGTAAACCCTTTCACCCATACGAGTGACGGGTATAAAAATAAATTTTTTATTGATGCTTCTTGAAAAATTAACTATGGAAATGTAATTGATTATGGAAAACTCAATGAAATAAATACCCCTGACAGATATCCAATACCAAACATGGGGAAAATCATTAATTAGAATAATATCAATATTTTACAATCACTGATTTAGCAAGAGGATTTCATCAAATTTTTTTTATTTTTTTTTATTTATTTATTTTTTAAGAGTGTGACTCCCCCGATTCTGCCGCTGACGTGTGAAGACGTCATCGTCTTGTTTCGGTTGTTTTTAGTGAAGTGAATGGTTATTAATATAATACAAACAAATAAATCGAAAGCGAAAGAGACGCTCTGTGCGATGCACCATCGCTCGAATACATATTCTGTGTTTGAAATAGTATAAGCAAGTAGTTTTACACTATGAGCCAGAACGACGCTCGCATTCAGCGACAACGCGAGCAAGACGATCGCCGGCTCTCATTGCAACGAAACAACGCATACTTCTCTTACGTCTCCGCGACTTCTGCAGACAGCGAGCGGTCAATCACCCATAACCCGACAAGTTTACCATTGCCAACAACTCAAGAAAGAGCGCGTTCTTGCTCTCCCTCACTACTGTCATAAAACCCCCAATCTCCAAACACTTGCGAAATTTCTTTACGCTTACCTACGGTGACTAGTACTGTGACAACAACAACCACTGCAACTGCAATCACAACAACAACTGGAACGGTATCGTCAGCTCGCTCAATTTCGTCGACGCAAGCATTTGCTCCTACTGAGCCAGCGATCAAAACAAAAACGCAATTTAACGGTTCTGCTGCGCTATCAGCAAGCCAAAACGTAAACTAGAACGCCGGGTCCACCATACAGACTGGAATGGATCGCTACATAACAATAAAAAGAAAACTTAGCCCTCAAAATTACAAAAGTCAACAAACAGAAAACAAATCAAAAATTACACGCGACAATGCTAACATGCTCACTAACAAAACGCCAGAAAACACCAACAGATTTGAGCTGCTGGCAAATTATACTGATGAAAGTATACAACCGGCAAAGTCACCCAAGAAGGTCAAGCCTCCTCCAATATACATCCTACACTGCACCCCACCCACCAAATCCTGCTAGCAACTCATTTGTCCTCCCTGTAGTAACTAAAAGCTTACCCCTATAAATCCGGTAACATTCAGCCAAAGTGAGATAGCATCTATCATAAAAGATCTTAATCCCAAAAAATCACCTGGACATGACTTGGTGGCACCAAAAATGATCATAGAACTCCCACCGTGTGCGGTTCTGACCTTATGCCATCTCTTCAACGCTATTACGAAACTTGGATACTATCCCCAAAGGTGGAAAAAGGCGGTTATAGTAATGATTCCCAAGCCAGGCAAAGACAAAACCCAACCCTCATTCTACAGACCAATCAGTCTCCTAACGTGTCTCTCGAAACTGTTTGAAAAGGCATTTTTAAAACAACTAACTCCCTACTTAAGAAGGCGAAATACAATACCATCGCATCAGTTTGGCTTTCGCAAAAATCACGGAACGATCGAACAGGTCAATCGCATCACAAACGAAATTCGTACCGCTTTTGAGCACCGGGAATACTGTTCAGCTATATTCTTAGCTGTTGCACAAGCATTTGACCGAGTCTGGCTGGAAGGACTAATGTACAAGATAACAAAACTGCTTCCCCAGAACACGCACAAAGTGTTCGAATCTTATCTCTTCAAAAGAGTGTTCTCAACCAGGTGTAACAGTTCGACTTCACACGACCGCGTTATCAATGCTGGAGTCCCCCAAGGTAGTGTACTGGGAACCGTTCTTTACACCCTATTCACAGCAGACATGCCTACAAACTATCAGCTCACAACCTCCACGTTTGCTGACGATACCGCAATACTTAGCCGATCTAGATGCACAGCAAAGGCAACAGAGCAACTTGCCTGCCATCTTAAAATAGTGGAAAGATGGTTTGCGGCCTGGCGCATTAAGATAAACGAGACCAAAAGCAGACATGTAACCTTCACACTGAACAGACAAACCTGCCCACCCTGTACCCTGAACAATACATTTATCCCACAAGCAGACGTTGTAACATATCTCGGCGTTCACCTAGACAGACGCCTCACCTGGCGGCGACATATAGAATCTAAGAGGACTCATATGAAGCTTAAAGCAGCCAATCTTCACTGGCTTATTAATTACAACTCTCCCCTTAGTCTGGAATACAAAGTACTCCTCTACAATACCGTGCTGAAACCCATCTGGACATACGGCTGTGGACTATGGGGAAACGCTTCAAAAACCAACATTGAAATCATACAGCGAGCTCAGTCCACGATTCTGCGAACTATCACTGGGGCACCATGGTACCTACGCAGCGAAAGCATCCATAGAGACCTCCACATAAACCTTGTCAATGAGGAAATTCAGATGAAAAAAAGTAAACATCAAGCAAAGCTCTCCGCACACGAAAATCCTCTCGCGAAGTCGCTTACGCGAGTCTACAGTCAGAGCCGACTGAAGCGCAAAGATTCTCCAGCCCAGCAAAGAAATCCTAGGGCCGTCTCTAACTAATACAATTATTTCACATTGTAATTAATATAAGTTATATAATAAGATTTGAATAATTATTGTTAGTCTCACAAAAAGAGTTTAAAAAAAAAAAAAAAAAAAAAAAATTTTTAAGAGCGATGAATCCATACAATGCAGTAACAGTAACATAACAGCGCAATTAACAGATACATGAAATGGAATCAGAATCAATATCTTAAGCTACATTCTCTACCAAAAGCGGACATTATTAATACATTCGAATGCCATTTTTCCTTAGGAATGCAACTTCTACCTTTCGAAGGTGCAAGAATAATATCGTTTGACCGTGGCGTTTTAAAATTAATTTCAAGATATAATACCACATTTTATATAACATTAAAATTGTAATTATTGTTATTTTTATTTTTCCTACCAAAAATTTGTTCACTAAATCGATTAACCCTTTTATATATTAAATTAAGAAAATATATATATATAATATATATATATAATATATATATATAATATAATAATTTATTAGTTGTAAATTTCTAACGATTTGCAAAAAAAAATTTTTGCACGCCCACTCTAGCACCCAAAAACCGCACCTAACTAACACGTTCACACATCTGAAAATGTTTTGATTTTTCTTCTTTTTATTGTTTGTCTTGCCAATTTCCGAAAACACTTTGGCCAAGCCACTTCTCACACCTACTTTTTACAATGTTTTAATTTTATCTCATACCCCAATATAGATCGATACCCCAGAAAAATTATGAAATTACGTGTTTGCATTTCTGCTAGCTGAGTAACGGGCCACTCGACTATGGTATTTTTTTTTTTTTTTAAGTTATTTGTAGTTAATGCGTTACACTGTATTTATATAAATATTTGTTTTCTTTTTACGTAAGGTAATAAATTATGTAAGTTTAGGTATTGTTAGGTAACTGTTTTTCTTGGTTTAGCTCGCCACAATGTTCTTTCTAACCACGCCAGGCCCTTATCGTCTCCGCCGCTACTCGCGCCGTGCTCTCCTCGACTATCCTCGCGTACGGCTCCTCGCGTGTTGTGACTGACTGTCACGAGCTGCGGTTGCGCCGTTCCTTTATAGGCCGCGGGGATCCCGCTATTTTCCCTCTTGCTCGAGTAAAAGGTCCAACATTTTCTTTTCGTCCGCACCGTTACCGTTCGACCTCCGTGCCCTTGGCCGGCTCGAGTCCACGGTCCAGCGCGGTACCGTTAGACTCTCCGCTTTGCCGTGGCCTAAGGTCCAATACTTTCCGTTCAACCTGCCCTCCCTTGCAATATAGAGATATTAAAATATTCTGCTTATGCTTCTAGAAATAATTATTTTTCATGTTCTTATTTTTTTCGTTCAAATCTTAAACTTTTTTTTTCTTTAATAAATTATCTTCCTTTAAGTTTCTTCAATTTGTAAATAAATACAAAAGAATTAGCAAGTGCTTAACGTGTAAATTCAGTTTGACTACAATTAATATTTAATTATTAACTGTAGAAATATTATCCAATCATCAATATATTGTTCCCAGTGTAGGAATTGGTTTTCTTTAGGTACAACATTCGGGATACAAATTATCAAGAAGTAGTACATTTACATGAAGTACATTTTAAATTCAAAAACGTTTAAAATTAATTTTCTCAGAAAGTAGTTTCAATTGTAAGTTTATATGTATATATTTTTAAATAATATCTGTTAAATAAATATTTTTAAAGTTTTTATTAATGGCCCTACATAACTTTTCTTAGTTGTATTCGTATGATTTCCAATAAAAAATTATTAAAGGTGGTAAAACTGGCTTCATTTTATCCTCGTCGAAAGATCGATCTCCCGATGCAGATTACCTTAAACGAATTTGTGCAAAATTCTACGAAAACTTAGGAAATATACAGGCACACACTTTCACTTTTCTTTTTCCGAAACAAAACGAATTTACTTTTCTTTGCCATAAGCAAGCAAAAAATTTAATCGCACACTCTCTAAACCTAAAATGATCTTAAGCATTATCTAAATTAGGTTACATTAAATAGATATTAAAAATTAAATATTAAACATTAAGAAAATATTATTTAAATAATATTAAAGGAATATAAAAAAAGTTTTTTGTTCGGGTACATAGTTATTAGCTCCTTTTAAATCTACCTAATCATTGAAAAGGTAATTTATCCAAAATTTTTCTCAGTGTAGATTCGCAGATAGCCCAAACGACTCACACATTCCAAAACTCCCCTGGTGTAGCACACAATGACTTGCATCTTAGTAGTATACTAAGCATTATTAGTTAGTATATTTCGAATAACTAATACTGCATTTAATATGACCATTAATAAGGAAACCTAAGCTACGATTCTGATAGTTATTTTTTGCTTCAGTCGCCACTACAATTAAGCTTGGTATCTTACCTTGAATCCAGACGCAGTTAGCAGTATTGTCAGTATAAATAGGGTTCGTGTACCACATGCCATCTATAACATAATAAAAATCCCTATGTTTTGAGTTTTTATATAATAACAAGAAAAAATTCTATAGTCGAGTTCCCCGACTATCAGATACCCGTTTTTCAGCTAGTGTTCATGCGAACGCGAAATTTCATTATTTTTTTTGGAATATCGATAGTTATTGGGGAATAAAATGAGAAAAAAAAATTTTTGCATGGCGATAGAAATCTACAAAATCAATAAATATGTGAAAAAATATCCTTTTGCTTGTTACATACTTTTCAAAAGAGTGGGCGTGGCAGTTTTGTGTGGTTTGTGGGCGTTAGAGTGGTTCTCAACCTTCTAGCTAGAAGGACATGGCCAGAACTGTTACCGAGCCTCCTTCTGCCTGGTACATACTTTTCAACGAATTTACATACATATATAATAATGGTCACGCCCAGTAAATAGCATTTTGATCAAATTGAAAAAAATTTACAAGACTTATAAAATTATGAAAAAATATAAAAACATTTTGGAAATACATATGTAAGCGCTTCATTTTTGGGCGTTCGTTTTCACTGAATTTTTGGAATAACATTTACCTAAATATATAAGCGATCATTGGACATAATATAATTCCAGTATTAATATACTATTATAATATATAATATAATAATATTATTTTCATCCATTGCGTCTTCAGATAAACCGTCAAGCTATGACGGTCTCTTTCAGTAGCTTCTTCAGGAGATGAATTTATCTACCCATTAATAGTATTATAACGCTACTGAGTACTGAGAGGGAGAAGTTCACACATGATCCGAAGCAGTTTAATAATTTTATTAATACTAAGCGCAAAATCATTTCTTACCATTCTTAGAATTTTTGAAAATATTAAGGTATATCCGACCCTTTTGCCAAGTTTTTTTTAACAACATATTCTCTTGTATATCATTGTGAACATCCTTAATTTTAAGCGTGTTAATCCTTCTATTCGTGTAAGCTACTACTGAAATTGTTGTTCGGGAAACTTCACAATTATCCTATATATGCAGGATTTGAAGTTTATAACACTATTATTCCCGTTCTACGTGGAGCTAAGAACAGGCAAAAGGAAGCGTTTCTGGCCATATAAAGTGTATATATTCTTGATCATTATAAAAACATAGTCGAACTGGCCACGTCCGTTTGTCCGTATAACCATCTCGATCTCAGGAACTATAAAAGCTAGAACGTTAAGAGCATAAGGGCATGTCTTATAAATTTCTATCGATTTGCAAAAAAAACCTTTTTCCACGCCCACTCTAACACCCAAAAAAACGCACTAAGCTACCACGCACACACTTCTTTAAAATGTTTTGATTTTTCTTTGTTTTATTGTTTGTCTTGCCAATTTCTATCTGTATACCAAAAACACTTTGTCCACGCCCCTTCTTACACCAACAAAAGCAGAACAAAAATCTCATTATATCCGTTACTCGTAGAGTAAAAGGAGGGTATACTAGATTCATTGAAAGGTATGTAACAGGTAGAAGGAAGCGTTTTCTACCATATAATATATATATATATTCTTGATCAGGATCAATAGCCGAGTCAATCTGACCCTGTCAGTCCGTCCGTATGAACATCGATATATCAGAAACTATAAAAAATAGATGTTTGTGATTAAGCATACAGATTGTAGATACATAGACGCAGCGCAAGTTTGTTGCTGCCCCCACTCTAATGCCCACAAAATGTTGTGATATTGTTTCATAATTTTATTAGTCTTGTAAATTTTTATCGATTTGCCAAAAAATAAAGCGTTTGCTACGTCCAAAAATCTCTCGAAACTGACATGTCAATACTTTTGAAAAATGATTCGCTTTTTCTTCGGATAATTGTTTGTCTTGCCAATTTCTATGCATATACCAAACGGGCAAAACGGCCACGCCCACACTTTGGAACAATTTTTAAATGTTTTTTTTTTACGCACGGGTCCCACGAACACACTTCCCGCCCAACCGACCGAGGGGCGCTGCCCCTATATCTTCGCGAGAAGATATAGACGCGATATAAAAATAGAATAGGAACGAGGAAATGAATATAATGTGGAATAACTATGTTAAATATTAGTGTTAGTAGGATCTAATTATGTAATAGAAAAGATAAAATTTAATAGCGGCAGAAAGTCAAGATTACAGATAATAGGATAAAGTCTATTATAGTCAGAACATAAAACTCTGTAAGGGTCATGCAACTCATAATTAGATCTACAATGATTTAAGATAAGGGGTATATAGTTTCAAGTGACTGCGTATTGTGGACTCCAAACAGGTGATCCGTACTCGAGAATCGGACGGACTAACGAAATAAATCAGGTTTTAGTCATGTAAGGATCATCAAATTCCTTAGACCACCTTTTTATAAAACCAAGCAAACCACTGGCCTTATTGACAATAGACGAAATATGGTCAGAAAATTTTAATTTTGGGTCCAGAAGAACACCAAAATCATCAACTCGTGTTATTCTGTCCAGAGAGCACCCACTTAGAGTGTAAGTCGTGCGTATTGGGTTGGCACGACAAAAGGTCATAACTTTACACTTGGAGCCATTTAAGTCTAATATGTTATCACGGCACCATATTTGAAATCGGTCTAGATCGGATTGTAAGTCCAAATGGCACGAAGTGTCCTTGTACTGGAGGCATAATTTAACATCGTCTGCGTACATAAGTACATGCGAATGTTTTATTATTAAGGGGAGGTCGTTAATTAATAAGGTAAAAAGAAGCGGACCGAGGTGGCTCCCTTGTGGGACACCAGATGTGACTTGGAGAATACAAGATAGAAAATTTTTAAAGAGGACTTATTGCGTTCTGCCATTCAGATAGCTTGAAATCCAATTTAGAAGATCAACAGGGAAACCTATAAGATCAAGTTTTTTTATTAGAAGGTAATGATTAACAGAGTCAAATGCTTTACTGAAATCAGTGTAGATGACATCTGTTTGAAGATTATTTTTGAAACCCTGTATTACGAAAGAAGTTAGCTCCAAGAGGTTAGTGGTTGTAGATCTGCGTTTCATAAAACCGTGTTGACACGGTGATATGATTGATCTAAAAAGGTGCTGCAAATGAGGAGTGATAACATTTGGAAAAAGTTGTGGGATAGAGAGTTCCGACAATTTAGAGATTCCTTTGTAATTGCTTGCATCCAGTTTGCTACCTTTTTTATGAAGACGAATCACAAAGGACAAAGGACACAGATAAGGTAAACAGTTTCAGTAAAGGCTTGCACAAGGCTTCCGCACAGAATCTGGGCACACAGCCACGGATTCCATCGGGACCTGGCGAATAGACCGGTTTAACACGCTGAAGATCGTTAGGCTTTCGTTTATAGTGGGGCAAAATATTAGATTCGACTTAGATACCGCATAAGAGTATAGCTGTTCGGAATGAGGTAACGTAGAATATGTTGTTTGAAAAAACTTGGCGAATAGATCGGCTATTGCCTGATCCAATGTTACCGTAGTGTTTTCAAGAAGTGGCGAAGAAGGGTAAGAACTTGTTTTTTGCTTAGTGTTAACGAAATTATAAAACTGTTTCGGATCCTGTGCGAAATGGAACTTACAACGGTTTAAATAATTCCTGTAGCACTTAGCATTAACCACGGTAAAGTTTAACCGAGTGCTTAAATATTTAGAGAGGATGGGCTGAGAACCGGTATTTTTAAATGTTGTATAGAGTCTGGACTTTACATTTCTTAGGTGTGTCAAGTCTTTATTAAACCAAGGAGGTTTAGAGATTGACGGATAGTACATCGGAACACAAGAGTTAAAAAATGATTTAATTGCGGTATAAAACATATTAATCGCATCCGCCATTATGTTGCAGGAGTAAAGATCGGACCAATTAAAGCCAGCTATAAAATTGTTTAGCCTCCGAAAATTTGCCTTGCGAAAACAGGGAATTCGTTTTGTTGACTTCTCTGAATTTACTTTTAGTACCGTACCTAAGTCGATTTCCACCTCGAAAGTAGGATGATATTGATCTTCAGGTTGAGTAAGAGGTACTACCCTGGACAGAAACACACTTCCAGGACATGTTACAAAACATAGATCCAAAAGTCGACCAAGAGAACAGCTATAAAATTGTTTATCCTCCGAAAATTTGCCTTGCGAAAACAGGGAATTCGTTTTGTTGACTTCTCTGAATTTACTTTTAGTACCGTACCTAAGTCGATTTCCACCTCGAAAGTAGGATGATATTGATCTTCAGGTTGAGTAAGAGGTACTACCCTGGACAGAAACACACTTTCAGGACATGTTACAAAACATAGATCCAAAAGTCGACCAAGAGAATTTGGAATATAATTAACTTGCGACAGGGACATTTTATTTCCCAATATATATCGATATCCCAGAAAAATGATGAAATTTTGCGTTCGCATTCTTACTAGCTGAGAAACGAGTATCTGATAGTCGGGGAACTCGACTATAACATTCTCTCTTGATTTTTTTATCAATGGGATGTGATCAGAGATGGAGAGACACAAATTCCTTGTAGACATCAATGTCAATGTCTGACGGTGTTCTGACGGTATTCTTCTTATATGAATAATGCGTGCGCCCGTTGTCTGAGTAATGTGTGAATTTTGAATAGCTACGATTTAAGCCTTGGTAGATAGGCCATTTGGAGTGGAATGAAACACCTTAGATTTCGCATTCAGATGTGCACGATTTTGTAGCTGCGTATACTATTATTCTATTTTTGTACATGCAGACTCTACGTTTTGGTGTAAAAAGCTCTTCCCAAGTAAGGAATTTTAAAATGTTACTTTGACCAGAACGAAGGCTCTGAGTAAAGAACATTAGCGTCCAGTCAGCCGAAAATCCTAGCATAAAAGCGAACGGTCGTGTTTTTTTCTGCGCTCTGAATTTCCTTTTGTGTTTGTAAGTCAGCGGAGGTTTTTAATAATTTCTTGTATAATTTTATTTTTTAAACATAATTATTAAAGCTCAGAAAGCTTCGTTAGTGAATCTATTTTGTTTTGTGCGCTAGTTTAAAGAAATAACGTAATTCTGTTGCTTTTCTGTCTCCCTTTCATGCGTTGTTTGCAGTGCTGCAGTGTTAACCACTAACCTTTCGGAGCTAACTTCCTTCATAATACAGATGTCATCAACACAGACCCTAGTAAAGCATTTGACTCTAAAATTCATTCTTTTCTAGTAGGGAAACTTGATTTTTTAGGTTTCCATGTTGATCTTCTAAATTGGATTTTGAATTATCTAAATGGTAGGACGCAACGGGTCCTATTTTAATGTTCTCTTTCTTGTATTCTCCGAGTCCACTCCTGTTTACTTTATTTATTATCGACCTTTCTTTAGTAATAAACGATGTTAAATTATACCTTCACCATAAGGACATTTCTTGACATTTCGACTTACAATCCGATCCGTGATACCGTATTAAACTTAAATGGCTCCAAGTGTAAAGTTATGACCTTTTGTGGAGTCAACCCAATACACACGACTTACACATTAAGGGGGCGCTCTTTGGTTTGGGATGCAAACCTTCCTTATGCCAGTAGACTACTTTTAATGCATTTAACTTCCTGAGCTAACCCTAGAAGGATGCTTGGAACAGTATTTTTGTAAGCTTATTCGGGGTGACGTTGATAGTTCCGACTGGGTTATTCGACTAAACTTCTCTGTTCCACGTATATTCACTAGCAACTACATACCTCTAATCTTAAATCATTGTAGATCTAACTATTGCTGAAAATAGGAACTGAGGCTATATAGTAAGCTCAGTCTTACGAATATGATATAGGGAAATATATATATGTATATTAAATAAATAATTATACTAATTTTCGTTTCTTCTTTCATTCCGTAGCGTACACACGGTGGATCATTTTCTGTCCAGCGTTTCTGCCAATCAAAAAGTTATGGGCCCAAGCACTGGGAAAATTAAAATGCGGTGTGTGACTCTCGATCTGTGTTGGTGCATTTGCCTCTGGAGAACTCACGGAGTCGAACGTACCCGAACATAAGAATTGGGTGGCCTTGGATAATATAGCGTTGGCGACAATTACTCTGAGTGAAAAGACATCTCAGTTGGCATACATAAAGAATTGTACCACAGCACTGAAGGCTTGGGTACAGTTGAAAGAGGTTCTTCAACCAAGCGGACCTGTACGAAAGGTACAGTTGTATAAGGAACTGCTCAGCAATAGAGCATTCGATCCCTAGTGTTGATGTCAAGCCTTCCAGAACAGTTTAAGCATTTCGTGGTGTCTATAGAAACTCGAGATCAGTTGCCTTCTTTCGATGTTCTCACCATAAAGTTAGAAGAGAAGGGTTAGAGAAACGCAGTTACAGAAGAGCGAAGCGATAGCACAAAGGCATTCGTCGCAGCAAAGAAGCCAAATTCATTCGCAAAACAAAGAAACGAAAAGACATCGTTTGTTTTAATAGTAGTGAAAAAGATGTTAAAACACTCGGTGAACCGCCAAAGTAGCCTACTAAATTCTGGGACGTCAGGAACTTTAAGCGGTCAGTGTGGTGCTGAGACAGTGCCATATGTGTTGTAAAAATGAGCTTTTCATAAATTTGCTGAAGCACACTGAACAGATCGGATTGGCCGATGCTGGTTTCCTTCAGGCTGAAGGAAAAGGGACGTCAAGATTCAAACAGGCTCACGCTCAAAGATAATATTGAAGATTACCGGAAAATTCATTTCAGTGAACAGTATGGTGCAGAACAGTTGTAATTCCCATGAGATTATTTCGGACATTTGTTTCGTTTGGCTTTACACACATTCCAGAAAATCGAAATTACAAATTTTTTCTTCGAAAATTTCTATCCATATGCCAAAAAAACTTTTTGCCATGTCCACTCTAACGTCCACAAACCGTCCATTCTTTTTAAAAGTAGTAAGATTATTTAGCATACTTTTTTTAGTCTTGTAAATTTGTATTGATTTTATAAAATAAAAATGTTTGCCACGCACACTCTTTGAAAAAATGTATCGATTTTTCTTTGTTTTATTGTTTGTCTTGCTAATTTTCATCGTTATTATAAAATCACTTCTGCACCTATGTACAAGACGCGAAAACTGTCACGCTTACAGTTTTCAAAATGTTTGAAATTTAACTCATTTAAATTCTATCGATAGGACAAAAAAAGCTGAGTAACAGATACCCGATAATCGGAAAACACGACATTTTCATTCTCTCTTGTTATATTTTACTATTTTCCTTCCTTTTCTTCCCACTGTATAATCTTTTATTTTCCCTCAAAATAATAGATAATAACGGCTATGAGATAATCGTATCATAATTAAAAAGATTATATGATAATAATAATATTAAAGAGATAAGATAATTACCATAGAAGATTAAAATTTACCGAGGAACATATATGAAGAAAATATAAATGTCACAACGTATTTACTTTAAATAATAATTTCAAATTGATTTAAAATTTTATTTAGTGTTGTTGAAATGAAAGAACGTGGACCGAGTTTACTGAAAGCAAGATACCTTATAATGTAAAACTAATCAAACTAAGAATCCTAAACTTCAAGGCCCACAGAAGGGGCCCATTAAACATTACATTATTCTTTTTTTTTTGCGTAATGAAGAAAGAAGACTGAAAGTTTATAAACATTATTCATAATGATACATTTTTAATAATCGTTTTCGTGATTTCATAAAATATTTGTATTTAAAATTTAAAACTTATGGAATGTTAAATTCGCCCATGTACCGACAACTCGAGCTCTTCTTTTGAATCCAACAAAGGACTAATTTGGACTGGCTTTTCAAAAATAGACTTAATTTCTGTGGCTTAGTAAATTGAATTGTTAATACACAGTTTACGAATAAAAATGCTTAATTATTCGCTTTTATTTTAGTTTACGCACCCATTAGACATTGTCGTCTGAAGTTCCTTCAACATTTTGCGTCCTCATTATATCCGCTACTCGTAGAGTAAAACGAGTTCTTAAAAAACATCGTAACCCCTAATGGTATGAAGGCATCCCCTCTTAAAATTAAAGCCCTAGATTCATTTCCAGTTCCAAAAACCGGTAAAAGAGATAAGAGCTTTCCTTGGATTAACCGGTTATTTTCATAAATTTGTCCCGAATTACGTAGACATGGCAAATGAACACGAACTAAATTACAGCGCTATCGAAAAAGAATTACTAGCTATAGGTTGGGAAACAAAAACCATTCGACATTATTTACTTGATTTGACGTAGATTTTGAAATTATTAAAATAGCACACAGAGAAATTATTAATACCACCTGCACTAAAGTAATTCGCAGTCTCTTCCTATTAAAGAATGTTAGTTCTACGCCGCGTTCAATGAAAGACTTTGACATTCTGGTATACAGATTTGTTAAATTTCTTAAAGAAAATCAATTCCTTCCAAATAGCAAACTACTCAGAATATAATAGTTATTTATTCATCTGAGGGAAAACATTACATCAGTTGAGCAAATTAAAACAAAGGATAGAATGCAGGAACGCATTGATGCGCATTTGTAATCAATTAGGTAAACACAAATTACTTAAGGCAGACAGAGACGTACCTTTCTCCAGCTTGACACTAAAGCTATAACTTTAAGCAGAAGAAATCGAATTGCATATACGGCAAAGAACGGTGTAGCAGACGTCAAAAGACTACATAAAACAATAATAGAAAAAATTAATATAATGAATTCATTGAAATGACAAAGAAGGAAAATCAAGCAACAATCCTCACTGGATTAAAATTATAGGGTAAAAATGAACAATTAACTAAGTCTAATCGCAGAAAATTCAATTCAGCTGCATAAAATAAATAATATCGTTAGTTTTGGGAATGAAATACTGAAGAAGCTTACTAACTACGAGAACAACCGCAATTATGCACTTTATTGAATACATAGAAGGCATAGCATGCAACTTTCACGTCTTGGGCTTTTTAATCCGAAATGACTCCATTACGACAAGTTAGAAAGCATTAACAACCGAAATATAACGAATTATTACTCATTTCACATATCCCTATTAACTAATAAACCATCAACACCATTAAAATAATTCCCAATAATGACCATAATAGGTATCAGTTTGTCTATTCAGATCAACAACCACATTTTGAAGGCGAGAATAAAATTTATAATTAAGACAAAAAATTAGTTAATAATGAATTCATTAAAAAATATAATTTAGCGTAAGAATCCAATTTATAATATTATGCCGACTCCCTCAAAAGAAATTATCTAATACGTTAAACAAAATATAATACTTACATGTAATCTAACTAAAACTGCAACCTCACACAATTGTCAAGAACTAATTAGCGATATAAAAATAAATGGAAGCAAAATTACAGGAATAAATTTTTCGACCTCCGTGCCCTTGGCCGGCTCGAGTCCACGGTCCAGCGCGGTACCGTTAGACTCTCCGCTTTGCCGTGGCCTAAGGTCCAATATTTTCCGTTCAACCTGCCCTCCCTTGCAATATAGAGATAGTAAAATATTCTGCTTATGCTTCTGGAAATAATTATTTTTCATGTTCTTATTTTTTTCGTTCAAATCTTAATCTTTTTGCTTTATTTTTTTGTTTAATAAATTATCTTCCTTTAAGTTTCTTCAATTTGTAAATAAATACAAAAGAAGCAAAAGTGCTTAACGTGTAAATTCAGTTTGACTACAATTAATATTTAATTATTAACTGTAGAAATATTACCCAATCATCAATATATTGTTCCCAGTGTAGGAATTGGTTTTCTTTAGGTACAACATTCGGGATACAAATTATCAAGAAGTAGTACATTTACATGAAGTACATTTTAAATTCAAAAACGTTTTAAATTAATTTTCTCAGAAAGTAGTTTCAAATTGTAAGTTTATATATATTTTTAAATAATATCTGTTAAATAAATATTTTTAAAGTTTTTTTTAATGGCCCTACATAACTTTTCTTAGTTGTATTCGTATGATTTCCAATAACAAATTATTAAAGGTGGTAAAACTGGCTTCATTTTTTCCTCGGCGAAAGATCGATCTCTACGAAAACTTAGGAAATATACAGGCACACACTTTCACTTTTCTTTTTCCGAAACAAAACGAATTTACTTTTCTTTGCCATAAGCAAGCAAAAAATTTAATCGCACACTCTCTAAACCTAAAATGATCTTAAGCATTATCTAAATTAGGTTACATTAAATAGATATTAAAAATTAAATATTAAACATTAAGAAAATTGCATGGAGAATGGTTGTTGTAGTTCCATAATTCTGAGAACAACAGTTTTGCCGCGGCGATAGACTGGCGTCGCTGTCGCTGAGTGTGGGTTGTTATGCAAGTTAACAAACAATCAAGTTCATATTCCCTTAGCAACTAAGTAGCTTCGCATAAACAATGCTGACGCGCCATAATCGAGGTCAGCGCTCTGCGCTGAGAACGTTCGGCGTTGGAGAGCCGATACTTCCCATTTGGAGTGTTGCGCTGCGCCGCAAGTAATGCTGAGTCGGCTTGCCGCTCATGTCTTGATGGCGCGATGCATTGCCGCGTAGCGTAAACTAAGAAAATACTATTGTCTGTACTTCAGTTCTTGCAAAGCTACTTAATAAATTTGTTCTTAATTACTAGAACTACGTTGGGCGTAGTCAAGCCCAACTTAATCTACCGAAAAGGTTGACATCTCTGCAGATGACGGAAGCCCTCTGGACCACCAAATAGGAGATCTATTTAACTGGCGCCCAACTTCGCCACAAACAAAAGTCTAGTTGACAGGGTAGCTTTTTATTTTTTTGTTGTCAAGATGGACAATAATTAAATGTTTGGGGGGGGGAGGGACATTAACTTAAGAGATTACATATATGTAGATGGGTTGAAGTATTATAAGTTATTGGTGTGGGAGATCTAGGGGATGTTTCCTCTGCAGGCGTCTGAGGGTTTGGCTGTTGTCCAGGAGGTTTATGCCCAGATGGTTTGGGTGATTGGTCAGTCTTTTTGTGTATCTCCCACTGAGGCGGGGGATCTCCTCTGCTACCCATGGCATCCCAAGCTCCTTGTGTATTGTGCAGTTTTCGTGATATGGGTGAGCGTCTGCGACTAACCTCAGGCACTTGTTTTGGAAGCGCTGGATACGGATGCGGTTTGATATACTTGCAGTGCCCCACAGCTGTATCCCGTATGTCCATATATATTCAACATGGCCTAGTAAAGGAGAAGTTTTAGGTTATCCCTCAGTTTGGATATTTTCCCTATGAGCCAGTGCAGTTGCTTTAGGCGCAGGTCAGCCTGGTGTCTGACTGCGATCTAGGGTCAGCCCTAAGTATTTCGGGGAGTTTGACAATGGGATGGTTTCTCCGTTAAGCATGACTGGGGGCAGTCTCCTCTGCGCAGCGAAAATGTGGTGTGGGAGGACTTCTCTGCATTCACTGCGATGTTCCATTGTTTCAACAATGGATCGAGGGCATCCAGTTGCCTTTTGATGATGGCTGATGCTTCGTGGGGGTCTGAAGCGGAGGCTAGGAAGGCAGTGTCATCAGCGTATATGGCCACTGCAAGGCTCCGGGAGGGTGGTGGGAAGGTCTGCTGTGTACAGCGTGTAGAGGATTGGCCCAAGAACGCTGCCTTGAGGTACTCCGGCTCTTATGGGCCTAGGCGTGCTGGTTGTTGATCCGCATCTGACTTGGAACTCTCTACCCTCCGTAAAGGATTTGAGGAAGGCGAAGTGGGAACTGGGAGGGTGCTTTATTTTGAAGTGCAGTCCAGGGTGCAAGACTTTGTCAAACGCCTGTTTGATGTCCAGCATTACAAGTATTCGCTCAACAAGCAAGTGGCATTGCTCTGGTGTTCCATGGCAGCGTCTGAAGCCAAACTGGTGATCAGGGATCAGAACGGCCTCATCCAGTACTGGCAACACTCTGCGCAAAAATACTTTTTCGAGTATTTTGGAGAGGATTGCCAGCAGACTTATCGGACGATAAATGGCTAGATTGGCTTCAGGCTTACCAGACATAAAGGTTGAATACGAGAGTGAGGACAGTTGGGAGGAGGAACGAGCAAGCCCAAAAAAAAAAGATCAGCCTAGTCCCCCCATAAATAGCACCATAGACCCCGCTCAGATCCAAGCACTTTTCGAAAATGCCGTCAGACGGGCATTGGCACAAAAGCAGTCCTAGTTCCAAACACAAATAAGCTCCCTAGCTGCTCGGGTACAAAGTTTGCAGGTGGAAACACCGCAAATCATCACGTACGAAAAGGTTACTGAGGTTAGGTGTGACTTACCAGTAGACATAATCAAGTCCGTGCCAGAGTTCTGTGGCACTAAAGATGAGTATGTGGCCTGGAGGCAATCGGCCATATACGCTTACCACCTATTCAATCCCTATAACGGCGGCAGTGCTCACTACCAAGCTGTAGCTATCCTACGAAACAAAATTCGAGGCGCAGCTGGATCCTTACTCGTATCTTTCAATACTGTGTTGAATTTCGATGCCATTTTGGCTAGGTTACAATACACGGACTCGGACAAGACATCCCTAAGCCTACTGAGGCAGGGATTAGAGATGGTCAGACAAGGTGACCTGCCATTGATGCAATACTACGACGAAGTATTAAAAAATTGACGCTCGTCACCACAAGATTGTGATGACACACGAACAAGAGGGCGCTGACTTACTCAACGCTGAAGCAAGAGTCGATGCCCTGCATGCTTTCACTTCGGGCCTCAAAAAGTCCCTTTTCCCGGCTCAACCTAAAGACCTGCCGTCTGCCCTGGCTCTGGCCAGAGCGGCAGAAGCAAGCATTGAGAGGAGCATGTTCGCAAATTCTTACGCCAAGGCCGTAGAGGAACGAGCGCAAACGTCTGGAAACGGCTAGGGCCGCTTCCGGGGTAGACAAGGGAAAGACAACAAGGAAGAACAGAGCCAGGACAGAAATCCACAATGTGTCAGACGATAAGAATTTAATGCTAATGGGCAGACCAATAATGACAACCAACCGCCAGCACCTCAACCTATGGAGGTCGACTCCTGAACGACCTCCACGTTCAGGCAGCGTACTCAGTGCAACTCTAAGAACAACCCTAATGAGTCCAATGCTTCTAAGAGGAGAAATTCCTCGGACCGTTCGACAGGTCCAAGACGCCAACGTATCAATAATGTTTTCCAAGAAACCCCTAAGGCAAAAGACCCCGAGCAGGAGTATGAGAAGGTAGCAAAGGCTGCAGTCCAAGATATCGACTATGAATTTTTTAGGTGACGCTCCCGGTTGTCGTTCATTGAAATGGTTGGCTGGGAGAACTTTAAAGATGTTGATTGCGACCAGCGCGGCAAAAAATTTCATTAAGCACGTAAAGGAGCTACAAAATGTAATGCCAGTCGCCAGTCCGTTCTCGGTGAGCTCAATACATGGCTCCACCGAAATCAAGAAGAAGGTTTTCATTAGGAAGAATGGAGAGATGTGTCTCCATTCTTCCTATTGAATTCGCTCAACTCGTTCGACGTTATTATAGGCTAAGACCAGTTAACACAGGCCGGAGTCAAGTTGAACCTAGCTGAGGACTCTCTGGAGTATCGGGGCGTTTGTGAAAAACTACGCTGCTTCTAAACTTCACTGACGTGAATGACATTGTGGTACCTGCCTCCGTTAAAAATGAGATCAATGGCACAATTTTGAGAAGGAAAATGACATTATCAGGCCATCAAGGTCACTCTATAACAGCCCGACGTGCCCTTGTTGACACCAAGGGCACTGACGCCACTGACAAGAGGTTGGTCATATATTTCAGAAAGTTCAAAGTAAGGACCATCCCAGACCGTTACCCCATGCCTAGCATTCCTATGATTCTAGCGTATCTGGGCAAGCCGAAATTCTTCACTACCCTAAATCTTAAGTCAGGGTATCACCAAATATACCTTGCGAAGCATGACCGGAGAAGAATTTTGTCGTCTGCTCTTCAGCTTGAGAGATGCAAGCTGCATTTTTCAAAGAGATAGATATAATTTAGATATTGGGAAGATATGTTATGTCTATGTCTTCTCAGAGAACGAATTCGACCAATTCCGCCACATCGATACTGTCCTGAAATGCCTAATCGATGCCAAAATGAGAGTAAGCCAGGAAAAAAAAAGTAAGTAAGGACGGAACTAAATTCGATCCGGAAAAGGTGAAGGCCATTCAAGAATGCCCTGAACCAAATAGCGTCTACAAAGTTAAAACTTTCCTGGGCTTAGCCAGCTTCTATAGAGTCTTCATCAAAGACTTTGCCGCCATAGCCCGTCCGATTATAGGTATCCTGAAAGGGGAAAATGGTTCGTTGAGTAAACACATGTTTAAAAAGACAAATTTCATAAAACAGGCGTTCGTGGCGAGGAATTCGATTTGGAACACTTAACTTAGCTGTTTTATATGTCGCACTTGAACAATGTTAGCAAACATCATGAAACGTGTCACAATCGAATGCAAATGCTGAGGAAACAGGAATAAGGAAACAAAACGAAAATTCTGCCAGGCGCGATCCAGGGTATTTCCGACCATAAAGATGTATTGCAATTAGGATTACATAGGGGGTATACATAGCATTTATTTCTTGACTCTGATTTTGTCTCCTCTCATCACTCTCTATCATTTTCGGTCACTGCTCTGAACAAAATCGAATTAAAAAATTTGACCTGCAAGCATAGGCGCAGCATCAGAGAGACCCGACAGAATTCGGTTTGACTTCTGTGTTCGAAACTTTGCAAGAAGAATCATGTGAGATTTGTTTTTGTTTTTTTCAAACACTCGCGATGAAAATTCCTTGCGAAGAATTTGGGTACTGAAGGGAATTCTTCAGGTGTATACTATGTGTTTTTACTAAGATGTTGCTTAGTTTGTGGGTGTAAACTTAACAATTTAGTATTTTCACGTGATGTCCTCGTCCAACTTTCAAAATCAAAATTTCAACTTTGAATACAGTTTCAACAATTTTTGAAATATGTTATGTTATGTTAGTCCATTTTGAAGAGTCGTTATTTCTTTTCGGAACATACAGTCTTCATATGCGTCCTTTTGGGATTTTTCCTTAAAAATTATTAATTTGCAATGCAGCCATACTAGAAGTGTGGCGAGCTCAATGGCTGACTCATCAAAAACTGAATGCAATATTCAAATTTATTTGTGGGCACATCGTCGACATCATTTTTTAAAATATTTAAAGGAAGGAAGGAAGTGCGCATGTTTTAATTAATTTGTTCTTAAATTTAAAATACAGACAGCTGGATGAGTTTTTAGCAAAATACCAGGCATTGACGAAAGGCAATCTTATCTTGAATTTATTTGGAAAGAGTGGGCGTGGCAAAAAGTTTTTTGGCACATCGCTAGAAATTTAAAAGAATAATGTTGAAATTAGTTTTAATGCTGTGAGATCTTCAAAAATAAAAACTGCTAACAGTCCCCTGTTGAAGCTTGTCTCCAGTGATATAATTACATATTATTCATAATTAAAAGCATTATAAATATTAAAACAGTGGTTGATTCGGACGGAGAATTTTACAAACGAGTATTAAAAATAAATAATAAAAAATATTTCATTGAGTCATATTGCATTATGATCAATATAGTGATATTATTTTATGTTGTTGTCAAGTTTAGGTAGTCTTTGTTCTGAGAGTGTATATGTATGTGGGATTTAATTTATGGACGAGAACCACATTGGAACTCTGGAAATGGAAAATATTGGCTAAACGCATTTTAGAAGTTCGTTTGGGAAAGGGCTTAAAAATAATAGGATTGATATATATACATATATATGCGCCAATCAGAAACAGGCAAACGCCGTGGAAATGTAATATAAGTGTAGTTGGAAATATGTGTTATTGAGTCACATTCGTCTTCACAGGAACTAGATCTTTGTTAAACTTGTGTAACTAGTTCTTTTTTATGTTTGGCCTTTATAGAAAATTCGGTTGGTCGATGTCGATCATTATATTTACTTTCAATACTAACTTATTTTTAAGCAAAAAATTTTTATTTGTGTTAATTACTTGTGAGTTAAACTGAACCAATTCATCTATCATTCAACTTAGAATGTCTGAACTTCAGTCATCATTACTGTTAAAAAAACAATTGGCAGGTAAGTTTAACAACTTCAAACATATATAAATGAGCAAAAATGTATATATAAATGTTTTTACATATGTATATGAAATTATTTTTCCAGTCTTGCACATGTGGTTTTAAAATTGGTGCAAAAACCATAAGCTGGCAATGCTCAAAAAAATACATATATTATGTTTTATATACGTGCACATTTATAATTTGTAACTTACTTATTACCTATATCTTAAGGTAATTTTAATAAATTGTTATTTTTCGTAAAGTTAATAGTATATTCTTACATAGGAAAATAACTGTATATATGCGCCAATACATATGTGTGTAAATATTTGTGTCTATCCTTTTTAAAAATCTATTGGTCTATATAATTATGTACTTCAATTAATGTTAAAATTTGAGTAGGAATTTGCTTAATATGCCGAAAAGATATTTATATTTGTGTATGATGTGTAAAGGCACACATAATCTATATTAAATTCAACTCTTATACATGCTTACACATATGTGTGTATGTATATACAAATAATGGTAATGTTCCCTTCACTGTCTAAAAAACTTTTTAACAATTTGCAAAAGAATATTAATTAAAATTTTTGGAAAGAAATTATTTTCCTTTGATTTAGTAGATAGTCAACGACACTTAATGATATGGATATATATATTATTATCATATTTTTGTTAACAGTCTACAAAGTAATGGTTAAATGAATCAAGGTAACCAAATAATGCATTTATGTTATTTGTAGGGTATGACAATGCTCATTGTAACATTAACAATGCTCAGCCCATTTACTATTTTCAGCCATTAATCGCGAATAGCATTCTGCAATAGGGGCAACAGTATTTTAAAAGCACTTAAAACCATATACATATATTGGTTATTTAATCGAACATGTCAACAATGGAAAGAGCTTTTTAAATTCCGTTGACTCATACTGCTAACTAAAAAATTTATGTATGGGTATGTGCATTTTTTATGTTCATACATATGTATATAGAATGTGTTCGCAACACTGTTAGTGGGGCGGTAGCTTAGAATCAGGACCCTAACATAGCTTACTTTTAAAGTGCTGGATCGACCGCGTTCTGGACTGATATTATCTACTTATATATCTGCATACCATATTAGGCAACGATATGTTATTAAGTCGCAAAAAATGAACATATATACATATGTACTGAACACAAAACAAATCATATACTGGTTCTCAGAATTTTTGTTTTTATTCTATAATGAGTATTATTAATTGTGATCGCTAGGGTGATTTACACATATAAGTGGATTCAACCCTGAAGAGACTGGACATAGGACTTTACTGTACATCGCCAAAGCTTAAAGTTGTTGACTTTTTGTTTATTTTATTGTGGGTTGTAATTTCTATTGAAATGTCCACAAAAGTTTTGGTCCGTCGACTGTAATTGCCCAACACTACCACGCCCACACTTCTAAAAAATACATATGTTCTCATTTTATATTATCCAATTTGTAATGTCAATTTCTATCGATTTGCCAAAAGAATTTGAAAATATCTCTATATTCTTTTTTCAAATAACTTGACAGTCTAATTCTTTTTGTCGACGATCAGAAAACAATGAACAATTCTTACTTGTGAAACACGCTAATTTTGCATAAAATTTATAGAATAATTTCCATTTCGACTGGGAAATCAAAACATTTATATGCATATTGAATTTAATTTTCTAGCTCTTATAGTTATTGAAATCTATCCTATCTATACTAAAAATGAATAATTTTTTGTATCTTTTCAGAACTAAACAAGAATCCAGTGGAAGGATTCTCCGCTGGTTTAATTGATGAGAATGATATATTTCGCTGGGAAGTTTTAATAATTGGACCGCCAGATACACTGTAGTATGCTATGAAAATTTTTATTATTATTATATTTATGCAACAATCACTGTAGACGCTAGTCCAATCAATGTACGTCAACGCGAATACTAGACATGCATGAAAAAATGAAATTCTCTTGTGGTTGTTCCATTGACACCAACAAAAACAAGAGAGAATGATATAGTATAGTATAGTGTGAATTTTGGATATTGGGGAATAAAATGAGTAAGCAATTCAGTTGTTAACTTACATCTAAATGCTTGCTTTATAGTAGCCGTCCAAAAGCCTACCATTGAATGCTTCTATCAAGCTTCTCCAAGTTGAAAAAAAAAATTTGCGTGGTTCTGCGGAAAAAGAAGCACTTAGTAATACTTCTTTCCCTCGACACGTTCCGAGCTTCCGACTGTGATTTTTGTAGTGTGCCCATGTGCAACACACAATATTTTCAGTAATTGCGCCCAGTAACTAATGTTTACTGCTTCCATGCCCCACCATGGTCAGCTCGATAATTGGCATATTGCTACCAAACTATTAAGTCAAAATTGTACAAGCGCTACAGTTAGACAGGATTCTAACCCGATTTCTCCAAATACAGTGATGCAAAATCCAATTATTTACTGCATAGCACCGGATGCTACAAGATTTTCCGAGCAATCGACTTGTACTTCGATTTAATAATGTTTCTGAGACAAACAACATGACGGTTGCTCACCACCGCATTGGTGAAAAATGTTTACTCCATTTAAAATCGGGCTCCAATATAGAGTATACTACTGCGGTAGTATATATATCCGGTTCCTCCAAGCACTTAAGCTAGTCTTATATGAAATTCCATCTCAAATAAACCCTTTAAACCTGCATAAAAAGGGCAGCAACTCCGATATTACCCATTATCATTGCATAGCTAAACTAAGTACTTTCCTTTAAACGTGGACTTACTAAAAGACGATCATGAGCCCACCACCTTTATTGGCCAAGGCCGACTGTCAGGACCGTCTTCAGGAATGTTTTTGAATTGGTTAATCATAACCTACTGATGACCAAGAATTCAGTCCTACTTAACGAACCGTGTTCAACGAGTATGATTTTATAACATATTTTGAAATATGGTCTCGGGTATCTGATTTTATAACATGTTTTGAAATATGTTCTCGGGTATCTGATTTTATAACATATTTTGAAATATGGTCTCGGGTATCGTCAAGGCAAGTATTTGTCCAGTATTAATCGGTCTGCTTATTCACGATCTTTCTCAAGTTTTAATGAATATGGATGGCCTTAAGTTTCGATTGCGCATAGTCTCAGCAGCTTAAGTTCGTCCTAAACTACTCGGATATACTTCTCTCTCGCACTACCATTTCAAAAACCGGGTGTCTAACACTCGCGGCATTTGTATGTAACTCCCATTACTATAATACGATTTTGTTTTATTTAATAGTGCTTATCATATATTCAAATAATCTTTGTTTTTTAATCGCAGCGAAGGAGGATTCTTTAAAGCTCATCTTTACTTTCCTAAGGAATATCCGTTGCGTCCTCCTCGAATGAAGTTTGTTACAGAAATTTGGCACCCAAATATTGAGAAGAACGGAGATGTCTGTATTTCTATTTTACATGAGCCCGGAGACGATAAATGGGGCTACGAAAAAGCATCGGAGCGGTGGTTACCCGTGCATACAGTGGAGACTATCTTGATATCTGTAATATCAATGCTGGCCGATCCGAACGATGAGTCTCCAGCAAACGTAGATGCTGCCAAGGAATGGCGAGAATCCTATACCGACTTTAAACGCAAAGTTGCTCGCTGCGTCAGAAAAAGTCAGGAGGAGTGCTCGTGAAGCAGCCCGCCCTATATTTGTATATTTATATTAAACATTTTATACATTAAAAGGATTAACTTAAATATGTACACATCTAAGGTTTTCTTTTGTCGAGGGAGAAGAATTGGTTAAAAAGTATCTACATTATGTCAATTATTACTGTGTTTATGAGGTGCCCATTTCACCTACACGATTTGAAATCGCAAAATCGGTACTCCGGTTACCGAATTCGGAAAATTTTTTCGATTTGTAAAACGTGCCCTTTTGTCTGGCCGAAATGAAAGGTAAATGCCCTTTTTTATATCAAATCAGATCTTATTTACTAAGGGAAGAAAATACTTTACTCAGAGGTGTATTGATGGATATTCCACATCACCACAAGATCATTCTGCCACTTTAATAAAAATTATTTCCGACCTCAAATTTGACAAGCAAATCTTTTCCGGCTGCAACAAAAATTTTCGATTTGGCAGGCAAGGGGTCGATTGATACGTCGCCAAAAGTTATCGCGGAGGCGGGCTGGTGAAACGAAACAGGTAGGTAGAAATACCTTTAAAATATAAAAGAATTCATTAATTAATTTTAATTTAAACTTAAATGGTAAAAGTGCATTAAAACAGTAATGGCGAACATTGGAATTAAAACTGTGAAAAGGGTTGCCGCTCTATTTTCTGGAAAACAGCTTAAACGGTAAACGTTTACAAAACATGGCGATAGCAAAAAGTTTCCGAAAACCAAAAAAAAAAAAAACGAAATCGAACAATTTTGCCCAATTCGAAATCGAAAAATAAATTTATAAATAAATAAACCGAATCATGCCGGGATAAAAAACACTATAATCAAACAACTAAAAACAACACAAAACAATACAAAAATCAACTGAGGTATATTTAGAATTATAAAGTATAGAAAAGTATTGATGAGCACTTATTGCTACAAAGACGAGTTCTTATTGTTGTTTTTGCAAAATTAAAAGTATACTACAGTATATGAGTATAGTTATTGGAAAGTTTGTACAGATGCATTTTTTATTCTGTATTGCAAAGGTCACTTATTGTAGCGGTGTCTTTTATGCAGGCTAACTTTGGCGCCCGGAGTTCCTGAGCTCTGCTAAATAAATGAACTTTGTGCATTTTATTTATTTTGCTTATCTTGTTGTGCTCATTTATTGGACTTGTATTCTTTGTCGGTGAGTTTGTCGCCTTGTAGACATTTTTTGATGATTTGATCAAATTTGATCACGTAGTCACTTGAAACATTTGCTTCTTATGTCATTTTAAAACATCGTCTACAGCTTGAGTTTTTTTTTGTATTCAGAGTGCCAACGCCTGTCTTGGCTTTTAAAATAATAGTCTGATTGGACGTCTGAAGTTTATGTTTGAACTCAGTCATATTTTTGGCTCGATATCGTGGGATACAATTCCGTTGATCGCATATTGGATAAGAGCATAGTCTTTAACAATTCCACGAAATGGAATATCTTTCATGCTATAAAAATATTCCTAAACCAAGTGTTCGGGTGATTTTTGGCAGGATAGTATGGTGGTAAAAGAGATCGAAGCAAAGATCAAAAATAGGAAAAAGGGGCCCGCGGGAATTAAACTTTCCTTAACAGGTGCATTTTTAATTTTGCATCGATACTATTATTGATTTTATTAGTCGTTACAGAATCATTGTTCTGTAATATAATCACTAATAAAGAATGAGAAATAAGTAATAGGATTAATAAATTAGGATTTTATAAAATTAAATGCAATGTAACACGGTTGGATTTAAAAAAAAGAAAAGAATCTTAAAGAGTGAGGTCCATGTCGTGCTGACAAAGCTGTCTTATTATTATAATACGCGAAAATTATATGACCGGCGCCTCCCTAGTGTACTGTACATAGAGTACAGCACGAGGAAAGGCGCCACACTGAAGGTCCCAATCGACAAAAGGACGAGTGAAAACTTTATCTAAAATCCTCCATAGGTCTTCCGTCTGGAGAGTCCCAAAAGACCCTAAGCCTAACATACTCCGAGAGCAGATCGATAAGATTTATTAGTCCTTAGTGAAGACCATGTATTGGAAAAAAACTTCGCATAGCCATAGCCTGAAGACGTCAAGTTTCCAGGTGAATCTGGAGAAATCGAAATTCTTGTTAACTTTTGAAGAATTCTTGGGCTATGACGTTACAGCAGACTCCATTATAGCTGACCAAAAAGGGTGGAAACATACACCGATGACACAATTTACGCGATCAGAACCGCGCATCACGTTTATGAATGATATGGATTCTGCCATATCCACCGCACCCGAAGGCATTGGTGACTCCCTAGCAATTGTATATATTCGTGCGAGTATCAACACCCGTACGACCGTCACCTTATACTCGTCGGGGACGGTACACTATCGAACTTATTCGCTTAGGAGCATCAACTAATGGAAAGTTGCATTGTTCAAAGAGGAAACAGAAATATTTGTTCAATGCAGACTCGTTATGCTCTGGTTAGATAATTCTAGTCAAATTATAGTTTTTCCTTGAGCTTACCTTTGCACATCAGAAAACATAATGAAAAATGTTTTCACATAAACATGACATTGTATAAAAGATTATATTTTTAATGATCAAAATTGTAGAAAACAAAATCATCACTTTTCTTGTTCGTCACCAAATGGACAAAGTGGTTGTATCTGTCTACAACAACTGAGGCAAATTTTGTATTTTTAAAGGTAGAATAGTCTCTCCTTAAGCAGTGATATATTTCCATGAAAGTGCAATGAATTTTTTTAACCTGGCCGTGTATGATACAGTTCAACTCCAAGAGTTCGCAAAAAGTAAAGAACTGTTAAGTATATATTTTTTCCAGCGTGAAAACATCAATGTGCAATATCTTACAGGGGTTATTTGGGTGTCTGTCATACTTGTGTAATTAACAGGTTGCACAGGAAGACGAATGAATCCTGGGAAATAACTTTTCTCGAAGAGTTGGATACGATTTTCTTTGAGGCTTTTGTGAGCTCTGCGATGCTATCCTTAGATTACATCGCAGATTCATTTCTCGTCCGGAAGAGGGCATTTTTTTTTTTTTTTTTTTTTATCGCACGGGTCCCACGGTCACACCTCCCGCCCAACCGACCGAGGGGCGCTGCCGTGTATCGTATGGCTCGATTCGCGAGAAGATATAGACGCGATATAAAAAATAGAATAGGAACGAGGAAATGAAAATAATGTGGAATATGTGGAAATGTGTTAAATATTAGTGTTAGTAGGATCTAATTATGTAATAGAAAAGATAAAATCGATTGCTTTAATAGCGGCAGAGAGTCAAGATTACAGATAATAGGATAAAGTCTATTATAGTCAGAACATAAAACTCTGTAAGGGTCATGCAACTCATAATTAGATCTACAATGATTTAAGATAAGGGGTATATAGTTTCAAGTGACTCTACTTGGAACCGAGAAGTTAAGCCGACTAATCAAGTCGGGACTCTCAACATCCCCACGAATAAGCTTACAAATAAAGACTGTTCCAAGCATAGTTCTACGGTTAGCTAGGGATGGTAAATTAATTAAAAGTAGTCTACTGGAATAAGGAGGTAATATATGGTTTGCATCCCAATTTAGGCGCCGCAAGGCAAAAAGTAAGAAGTTTTTTTGCACCGATTCAATGCGGTCCGAGTGGACTGCGTATTGTGGACTCCAAACAGGTGATCCGTACTCGAGAATCGGACGGACTAACGAAATAAATAAGGTTTTAGTCAAGTAAGGGTCTTCAAATTCCTTAGACCACCTTTTTATAAAACCAAGCACACCCCTGGCCTTATTGACAATAGATGAAATATGGTCAGAAAATTTTAGTTTTGGGTCCAGAAGAACATTAAGATCATCAACTCGTGTTATTCTGTCAAGAGAGCACCCACTTAGAGTGTAAGTCGTGCGTATTGGGTTGGCACGACAAAAGGTCATAACTTTACACTTGGAGCCATTTTAGTCTAATATGTTATCACGGCACCATATTTGAAATCGGTCTAGATCGGATTGTAAGTCCAAATGGCAAGAAGTGTCCTTGTACTGGAGGCATAATTTAATATCGTCTGCGTACATAAGTACACGCGAATGTTTTATTATTAAGGGGAGGTCGTTAATGAATAAGGTAAAAAGAAGCGGACCAAGATGGCTCCCTTGTGGGACACCGGATGTGACTCGGAGAATAGAAGATAACGAATTTTTAAAGAGAACTTGTTGTGAATTGCTTGAAATCCAATTTAGAAGATCAACAGGGAAACCTATAAGATCAAGTTTTTTTATTAGAAGGTAATGATTAACAGAGTCAAATGCTTTACTAAAATCAGTGTAGATGACATCTGTTTGAAGATTATTTTTGAAACCCTCTATTACGAAAGAAGTTAGCTCCAAGAGGTTAGTGGTTGTAGATCTGCGTTTCATAAAACCGTGTTGACAAGGTGATATGATTGATCTACAAAGGTGCTGCAAATGAGGAGTGATAATATTTTCGAAAAGTTTTGGGATAGCCGACAATTTAGAGGTTCCTCTGTAATTGCTTGCATCCAGTTTGATACCTTTTTTGTGAAGAGGAATCACAAAGGACTCCTTCCATATATGAGGGAATTGTGAAGATTCCACAGATAAGGTAAACAGTTTCAGTAGAGGCTTGCACAAGGCTTCCGCACAGAATCTGAGCACACAGCCAGGGATTCCATCGGGACCTGGCGAATAGACCGGTTTAACACGCTGAAGATCGTTAAGCAGTGAGCTTTCGTTTATAGTGGGGCAAAATATTAGATTCGACTTAGATACCGCATAAGAGTATGGCTGTTCGGAATGAGGTAAAGTTGTATATGTTGTTTGAAAAAACTTGGCGAATAGATCGGCTATTGCCTGATCCGATGTAACCGTCGTGTTTTCAAAAAATAGCGAGGAAGGGTGAGAACTTGTTTTTCGCTTAGTGCTAACGAAATTATAAAACTGTTTCGGATCCTGTGCAAACTGGAACTTTCAACGGTTTAAATAATTTTTGTAGCAATGAGCATTAAGCACGGTAAAGTTTAACCGAGCGCTCAAATATTTTCAAAGGATGGACTGAGAACCGGTATTTTTAAATTTCATATAGAGTCTGGACTTTACATTTCTTAGGTGTGTCAACTCTTTATTAAACCAAGGAGGTTTAGAGATTGACGGATAGTACATCGGAACACAAGAGTTAAAAAATGATTTAATTGCGGTATAAAACATATTAATCGCATCCGCCATTATGTTGCAGGAGTAAAGATCGGACCAATTAAAGCCAGCTATTAAATTGTTTAGACACTGAAAATTTGCCTTGCGGAAACAGGGAATTCGTTTTGTTGACTTCTCTGAATTTACTTTTAATACCGTACCTAAGTCGATTTCCACCTCGAAAGTAGGATGATATAGATCTTCAGGTTGAGTAAGAGGTACTACCCAGGACAGAAACACACTTTCAGGACTTGTTACAAAACATAGATCCAAAAGTCGACCAAGAGAATTTGGAATATAATTAACTTGCGACAGCGATAAGTCGAGCAAGCCGTCAATAAAGTCATGTTGTGCTAAAGGGAGAAGGTATATTGTGCCAGGTATATTAAAATCACCTAGAACTACCAATTGGTCCCTGTCAGAAAGTTTATTCAAGATGGACTGGATAGCGGACAGATGATTTTTATATTCTGGGAATTCAGAAGATGGCGGAATATAGGAGCACGTAATATAAACTGATCTGTCGGAAAAATACAGCTTTACACATACGAATTCCAGGTTACAGGAATCGTCCAAAAGTAACTCCTCCGACGCGAGGGTAGATCTAACCGCAATTAAGACTCCACCTCCCCGTCTGGAGGGACGGTCATACCTATATATAGTGTACATACCTGGGAAGACTTCGGAGTTAAGTATCTCCGGCTTTAACCAAGTCTCTGTGAGCACTATAATATGGGATGCAAATGAAAGACTATCACAATACAATTTGATTAATTTGCTACGCAAGCCTCTAACATTTTGATAGGAGATAGTAAGTTTTGTAGTTAGTTTTTTGAAGAGGAAGAAGATGAAGAGGCGGATGGTGCAGTGGTCTGGCCACGTGAAGGAAGTTTAATTCCCACGGGCACCTTTTTCTTATTTTTGATCTTAGCTTCAAACTCTTTTACCACCATACTATCCGGCCAAAAATCACCCGAACATATGGTCGAAAAGAGCTCGTTTGGGACAGTTATCTTGAAAGATGATATGTCCCTAGCGTAAGAGAAGTTAAAGTTTTCCACTTTTATATTATCGGCTTTTGTTTTGTCTTGTATATATACAATACATCAGATGATCTTTGATCAGGGGAAAGCCGAGAAAAAAAAATTTGTTTCTTTAGTGGAACCACCGCGAGGGGTTTTGGTGCTGCAGATTGTATTTCTGAAGCTCCAACTTGTGCCGGTAGTCCGGAATCAATGTTCCCTTGTGGTGGTAAACTAATCGAGACAGGTGGAATCACTGGTTGAGAAACCAGTGCAGACAATTCGGAATTTTTAGCAATCACAGTGTGGGGTCCATCCACAGCTGATTGATCGGATTGCTCCGAATCTTTTTTAGCTGCCGATCTTAGCAACATATGTGGATTTGCTGCGATTGACAGCTGATCAGTTGTGGAGTCCTGTTGATCATTTGCCCGTGGTTGCGGGGCCTTAGGCAGCCTACCACCAGCGGTTTTTTTGCGCTTTGGAGATTCATCTAATAGCTTAAGGCCATTAAACTGTGAATTAAATAAAAACACGACCGTTCGCTTTGAAAGCTAATAGACTTCTATAATTTATGCAATTGGTCGGTCCTAATAAGCATCAACTTTAGGGAGAACTGCTCCGATGAAGGTTTTAAAAGGCCCGCAACTTCAGGTGATGAGAGGATTGTTTTTAAGCCTTTCATGGCCTTCAGGTTGTGTTCATCGAGTTCAGCTAACTCTAAAGTGCAACGGTGCTGGGAAATTTTGGAAATAAATGGCTTTAAGAAAAAATATGCACTGAGAGAAATTATGAACAAGAAAATGTTAAATAAAAATAATAAATGAGTTAAAACTTCGAAAATAAATTGCGAAAAGAATCTTTAGAAAATACACGTGAAGAAGTATGTATTGGAAAATTGATCAGAAAATATGAAACCCAAGAAAATCGAGGAAATAAGTTTGAAATTACATATTTAAAAATAAATCATGAAAAATGAACTTAAGGAAGGAGAAATAAATTGATATGTATTGAAAACATGGAGACAAGAATTTGAAACAAGAAAGTTTGAAAATATTGTTAAATAAAAAAAATGATCAAATAGATTAAGTTAGAAAGATTACTTTTTTTTAATGAGAAACCAACGGGAAAGATATGGAAAACTAAAACCCATGATGCTTAGACGGCTTATTTTCTTTAAAAGCCACACAAGCAATGTCCTTGGTAGGGGCCAGGCAGGGCCACCTGCATGCTTTATAGCCCCGAAAAGCGTCTCAAATATTTCTTTCCTCCTTTCGGCCCCTCATTGCGAATGCCAAGAGCCTAGTCAATTACGCTTAGTCGCTGCCTTTTTGTTCAATGCTGATACTATAATATAATAATATCCTTTTTCACGTAGTAACCCGGTGGCTGTCAACCTCCATGGCAAGTCAGCTCACCGTCTCATCCAAACCCTTGTCCCATATCTTTATAAATTTTTTCTATAAAGAGAGATCCTGGCGTCACTGAGCTCCACACCAGACTAAGAACGATTAAGAACGCCCGAAAAGGGACAGCGGGCTTACGAATTTTTAATGAAAAATAATGATCTAAAGACCCATTTCGTAACAGTGAAAAAAGTACATCTAATTATTTTTGTTTTTTCAGCCACATGATAGGGAAAATTTTAAGTTGCTCGCAATAAGAGGCATATATATCGAGCGATATAAGCAAAAGAAAATCAGGAATCGAGGATATATATATAGTGACCTAATCACATAATTAGCACTCTCCAATGAAATAAGAATATGCTGAGTGGCAAAAATCACACAATCAATACAATCAATATCCCAAGCGGGCGATCTCAGTCCAGAAATAAACAAACGGGCAGTATAAGAAAGATTTTTGTCACTAACATTCAGTCTTACTTAAGCTGAGATCTAAAGAATAAAGACGTGAAAAATAACTGATAACTTTATTTCTTAGCGATGTCCATAGTTAACTGACGGGATATTAGTTCGACTCAATAAAATACAAACATTTCACTATATATATAAGTTAACACGAGCAAGTCAGAGGGGTGCAACGACCCGCCGAAATGCCATCCAAGACCGGATAGGTGCTCTGCTGAGTCCGCTGCCTCCAACCGAAGACTTGGCGGCCTTAATAAATTTGATTTGTATCTAGTTCGTAATAGACCAGAATTCAGAGCAGTTGTCTCTAATAAAAGAACCATTTAATAATACAAACGTATTCGGTTTAATTGACGCCCAACGCGCTTAAGTGTCGTAATAACGTAAAATCCGTAATAAAAAGATCTAGAAATCAAGGTCTCGTAATCGGGTTTTCTTAGAAAACACTTCGGACTCGCGCGCTGCACTAAAACAGTGAACATCAACACAAAAACAAAACAACGCTGCACAAGCAACAGTGAAAACGGTTAGCTACCGTTTCGCTGCATTTTAATATACCAATATAACATTTTTTTTTTTTTAAACGAAATTTTTTATTTAAATGACTAGCGTACTATTATCCTTCTTGGACAACTTAATCTAATCGGTATAATTTTAACTATTCTTATTATCTAAGTTGTTATTTACTAAGATCACTTGATTAAGAGTATTAAAGAAATGGAATGGAATATTTAGAAGAAGTGTGATTTTTTTTTTCAATTTACCTCTTTTAAACGTCAACCAGACATGTGTGCCATTTTTTGAATAAAAATACACATAATAAATATCGAAATAAAACAAATAAAAAAGAGTGATTACAACTAAAAGTTATAGTATAGCGATTTTCATTTACAAATTGTTTAAAAAAATGAAGAAGGAACATTAAAGTCTTTCCTAAAAAGTAATTCTTTCTCATACAAATTATAAAAAATAAACCATTGACCGATGTATAGAAACAGTAACGAAAACAGCGACAGTGACGAGGACTTAATACAGAGCTATAAAGACATAAGAAATAATAACCATCAAGGGGGTTACATTGACGGTACTGAGACCCACGAAGATATAAATTAAAAAACTTAATAGACGGTTTTACAGACAAAGTAAAAATGGTTAACGATCAAGAATTTCAAAATCAACATTAGGACCTTCAACAAGAGACAACACAGACTCAGGAACAAACGAAAACCTCAGGTACCATTAGTAATAAAGATGTAATTAGACTCATGGAACGGCCGTAAATGGCGCACTAGAGCATCAGCAGAAAATATTCTCAGATAAGCTTAAAGAAAGAATAGGAAGAGAATAAATGAGGGTGGACACTTAGTGGTATACGAGCAAATACCACATAACACTCCTATTCCTTGTAATCAACCACTAGACTTGGTAAAGTCCATACCAAGTTTTGACGGAAAACAAGATGAGTATGAGCAGTTAACGCCTACGAAATCTACAAACCATATTTGGGTAGCCCTAGAACCTACCAGGCCGTAGGAATCCTACGTAATAAGGTAATAGGCCTCGCGGGAGTAATGCTTACGTCACATAATACAGTACTAAATTTCGATGCTATAATAGGTAGACTGGAATGCGCATATGCAGAACAAACTCCAATCGAGGTAACGCAGCAGCAAATGGTTACTATGCGTCAGGGAGAACTTCCTCTAATGACTTTTAATAATGAGATTGAGAGAAAGCTAACCCTTATTAATAGTAAGACTTTGTTGTCTTATCCTTGAACGTCCTTGAATGCCACCAAGGAACCGCCAGAATGTCGCGCCACCACCTATACAAACTCCCACACCCGCTGGTGGTATCCCAGGATAAGTTCCTCTGGTGGAAAATTTCCCAAAATTTTTATCAAAATTTTAGACAAGCTTGCAAATAGTCGACATTGTCAATAACTACAAGGTAGCCTTACGTCAGATCATAAAAACAATGTCAAATTATTAATTTCTCTAAATAATAGAAACATTGAAATTAGAAGAAATATTGATAATAATATTTCCAATGACTTGCTACTGCATGCTGAATTTATTGAAATTAAGTAGACGAATCAAAACCTATAATTCACACTGAATATGACAGTGATAGTGACTTCGAGTCTCTAATCTAAGAAGACAAAATGGCTAGCACACCGACCGAATTTCTCAATCTAGCTACATCACTCATTCCAAAGTTCGATGCAAAGATAAAGATAAAGACTAAGATAAAAAGACATGCCAGGGATCTAATAGAAAACGAGAAATATGGGCAAGGGAGAATACGTAGATGTCACTTTGGCAAAATTATTAAATCTCCAACAAAAACAAAAAACAGCTAATCAGTACATACCAGAATTATACAAATTGGCAAAGGCACTAGAAGGAGCAATCCATATCTAAACGATGGATTTTCATTAGACTTAACCACAAATTAAGAAGTGAAGAAGTAATGCACTATCGATAGGTTAAACATATCATGAAGGCGCTGGCACATTCAATACGCTCGATGATGCTATGTCCACATTTGTAAATAGTTGCACAGATGCAACCGGCCAATTAATTTCTGTTCTGTACTATGGACAACAATCCGTACCGTAGGAATTACCGCGGAACAAGAAATTTCCACCCCGGCAATAACAATAACTAAACCCGTCGTTACTACAACAATATCAGGGCCATATAGAGGAAACTCTAGAGGCCATAGTAACTCAAACAAAGTACAAAATAGCCAGGTCCGAATCACTCAAACTAGGAAAACACCAAAACCCCTTTACAAACTCAAAAATAATTTTTAAAGTACTCACTATTAATCCTAGTCTTAATATGTTTGTAGATTTTAAAAACTCAAGTAGCAAAACAAATCTTACATTTTTGCCCAATATACAGCAGGTCTGGATTTTATTAAAAATTTTAATTGCAAAATAGATTGTGAACCATTGAATAATTGGGTAATAATTCGACCGCACAATTTAAAATATCCAATTTATGTTTCTACTGATAATAGTGTTAAATATCCGAACCAGAACATTGCACCTGCTATACGTTTGTCCGATTATTAAATACAACCAGTAACAACCAATTAATTAACGTAAACAATTTATAATACGAATGATTTTCAAATTGCGAAGTTATCCAAACTAAAAAGGAACTTACCGTCACTAATTAAATCGACATTAAGTGAATGGGAATATAGCGATTCGGACTTGCATCCAAATCAATAATAACAAAAGATAGAAATTTACAAGACTGATATAATAATGAAAATATTGAAAAATGGTCAAAAATGTGGGCGTGGCAGTTTTGGGCAGCATGGGTCAACAAACTTTTTTTTTTTTTACCCGTATGCGGTTAGAATTAGAAGAATATGACTTTATCAAAAGGGCAAGACAATTTTCTGGCAGATGCCCTATCTAGGATAAACATATCCGAACTGAGTTCTTTCAAAGGAATCAAAAAGAAGCCAGTATACTCAAGATCAGCCAACTCAACTTGGCACCGAATGAAAAGACACTTGAATTAATTTCAATTGTTAACTTTAATTCTTTAAACGACGATTTCGCTGACTCCGGCACTCCGTATTGCATAAGTGCAACTTTGTTGAATAAAGTTTCTGCATATGCTGCTGAAGGGGTCTGGATGATGCCCACATAAGGCTCAATGACCGACGACAAGTGATGGGGGGCATGAGCCGAGTGTTAACTCCTCCCCCTTCAAGATCTGCGTCACGCAGATTAGTGAGACTTCGACATTTGAGAAGTGATGGGAGCCTTTAGGGTGGGGTCGCAGTGTTGTCGCCGAGTTTTGGTAAACCGTAAGTCGACGTCAGCTTCCTACACAGAAAATAGAAAAGGAAGAATACGCATACTGCCAGTGCTGCTTATGTGAGGAACGAAACCAAAATTCCTCCGGTTACGTCGGACATCCTTTGCAGGTTCTTCAAGCTGACATCGTGGACGTACTTCAACGACAGCCGGTAGTCGTCAGCCGTTACGTGCGTCAATACGGCTGGCATATTCATCAAGCGACTCGTTGTATAGCTCGAATAGTTCCGACCACCGATCAAGACAAACACGTTGTCGTATTGGATGATAAACGAGCCGACCAGATGATAGTTTCTTGAGGTGGATTTCAAGATTCCATAGAAGTTGGTTCAAAAGAGCATTTCCCCGTCGATGGCTTCCACCAGTTGCTGAGTGTTTATTTGGTATGAGCATGTTGCATGGCCGCCTTTCAACAGCCTTGGGATGCAGCTGTCTTCTTTTTGCTCGAGCATATCCTTCTCCTGACAGACTATCGTGTTAACAATGGACAGACAGTTACCTAGTACTACATAGGTCTCTGGCTTACGGCCAACTTGTGGCGCGGGTATAACTGCATAAGACGGTAAGGCTTTTCCTCGACCTTGGGGAACGCCAGTATGTATAGCAGAAAGGTGCCGTTCGACATGATTGAAGGGTGGGAGAATTGAATTGTCTTCCAATATGTTCTCAACCAGTAAATCCGGTCAATCCCCTCGGTCGCGTCTTTGAGATAATATTCGACCAGGGTCTCAATCCTCCTGTCCTCTAGGGTAATGGCTTCCTGAGCGATTTCCTCTGCAAGTTGTCTCATTTTGGCCATGATCCTCCAAATGTTTCCCTGTTGTAGGGGCACTACGGGACCACCGTACTTGTAGATGTTAATGGCACTTACTGCGCAGACAAAAAACCAGTTATTGTCTATAACTATTGCTATTATTCTCTTAACTTATTTTAATTTCACCTTGACTTGCTATTAGAGTGTAATTTTTTTTTTAATGTATGATTTAAAAATAGTGTGTCAGTTTTTAAGGTTTTTTTTTTTTGTTTGACTTAAAACTAGTGTTTAATTATGAAAATGATGGGTGTTTTGGTTACAAAATAGGAGTGGATGAAACGCATTTGCCAGTTACTTCTCCAAAAGGATTATTAAATTAGGTTACTCTCTTAGATCAGACTTATGCAAAATCTTGCCCGATCTAGTTTTGACTGTCACCTTGTTATCCTCTGCCACCTCCTCGACCCAAAGTCGTGGTTTTTCTTTCGTCTTGATTTGCTTATTGGCCATATGCACCTTGTTTCCCTGATCATAATTAACAGGTTTCTGTCTAGTTTTATTTGAATGTAAGTTATTTGAATGTAAGTTCGTGGGGCCGGCACGCCAGTAGGTATCACAAGGGGATCAACGCGCCACCAACGGTGGTACGTGCCGTAATTGTGACACACTACTGGAAGTGCAACTACACTCACCGCGCGAGGGCGGCTGGAAACATGCTCTTAGTTAGGTCATGTCTGTGCTAAGAGTGCTGGCTAATCGGAGTTGGTCTGGAGCTGGTAACTCTCAAAAATTTCCACACCTACTGGCATCTAGGCGAGCCATGGCCACTATAGGAGGACAGTCGTCCACAGTATCTACCACAAGGGGTTGCCCCCAAGGGGGCGTCCTCTCGCCTCTCTTGTGGAGCTTGGTGGTAGACGAGTTGCTGGACAGACTGACCCGCAGAGGTATACTGTGCCAAGGCTATGCTGACGATATTGTCATTATAGCCAGAGGTAAATATGAGGAAACACTCTTCGATATCATTCAACTGGGCCTCAATATGACCAGCGAATGGTGCAAGTAAGGAGGCCGAAGCCTAAATCCTAGCAAAACTGTTATTGTTCCTTTCACAAATAGGCGCAAGCTACAGAGAATGAGGGCAATAACCCTGTCAGAATGTCGCATAGAGGCCAGCAAAGAAGTTAAGCATCTTGGGATAACCCTCGACTCCAAACTTAGGTTCAAAACTCATGTCGATAACACAAACTCATGTCGATAAGTGCACCAGAGCACTTTTCCCGGAGCCTCACCACGCATAATAAGATGGCTGTACCTCTTAGTAGTCAGACCCATACTAACCTTTGGAGCAATAGCCTGGGGTCATAGAGCACGCCTTAGCACCACTAAGGCGAAACTCCATAAGCTGCAGAGAATGGCCTGCGTATGCATGACAGGAGCAATGCGTACCTGTCCCACTGCAGCCCTAGAAGCACTAATGGAGGTAACGCCGCTTTATATCGTCATTAAAATGAAACGGAAAGCCACCCTAATAAGAATTGAGGGAGCAGGAAATGACTGCAACCTCACATGAAAGGATGCTGAAAGCCTAATAAGGGATATCTCTTTGCTGAAGGGATTTGATGCCAGCTGAGCACAGGTTCGCTCAGAACTTCAGCACTCATCTCAGTAATAAAGACAGTTGGACAACCCTGGGGAAAGTACACCCTATGAAACCACAAGCAATAAAGTGGTATACAGACGGATCCCTCACTGACGAGGGAAGTGGGCTGGGTTGTAGGCCCCAGGTTAAAATACCACGAATCAATAGGCAGATACACCAGCATTTTTCAAGCTGAAGTCTGTGCTATTGGACGCTGTGCGGAGTTTAATCTGCAAAGGAACTATCGTGGCAAGGACATTGCTATACTGTCTGATAGTCATTCTGTGGTGTTGGTCACCACAGAGTACTGGGCTTACTTAAGTCAATAGAGGAAGAAAAACGTCTGTCCTTCTGGGAACACCTACCAGGACTTAGGCAGTCTAAGATTCTCCTTCGTAAATATAACCACAAAAGATTCAAGACCTTAATGGCACACGGAAAAAACACCGTGCGCATTTTAACTGGCCTTCTTACGGGGCACTGCCGACTTCGCAGTCATTTGCATAAGATTGGCATTGCAGACAGTGAACTCTGTCGCTTCTGTAGCATGGAGGAGGAGAGTTCTGCACATATTATATTTGACTGCACGGCGCTTTCCATCAGGAGGAACAGACTCCTGGGTATGTAGTCCCAACAATCGCAGCCCTGAACCCCAATAAAATTCTAGCATTTATACAGTGCATTGGACTTTAGGGAGATCTCTGAGTCATAAAGGGGTAGTACAATAGATCAGAATGGGTCGCAGTACACATAGAAACCCACTTAATAATAATAATAATAATAAGTTGGACAAGGTCTGTTTTAGTTGGATTAGCCCTCTAACATCTTCCAGCGTTTGTTTCCTGAAATCCACTAAGCGCTGATAGTTTATTTTGTTAGATCTATATAAAAAAAAATATCGACAGGTTTTCTATTTGTCACTGAGTAAACAGAGTTATTGTATCTGTCCACCTCAATAGGAACCAATTCGACGTCCTTAAAAGTTGACTGACCATTTTTAAGACATCTGTAGATCTCTAAGAAGGTAGAATGAAAGATTTCAATCTGACCGTTTACCGATTTTTCGTGTTGGTGTATGATATAGCTCTATCTCCAATGTGCGCATGTAGTTTAAAACCGTAGGACACAAAAGTCCCTTTTGGTTATCAGACACTATCATTCTTGGCACAGTGAAGTAGTGTACAACTTCTATTAATTTTTCGCGAAAATTAACCGAAGATTTTGACTGCAAAGAAAAAAGCTCGGCAAATTTCGTGAATTTGTCTATAGAATTCAGGTATATAATTTCTTTTCCAGTGTGAATATGTCAATGTGAATATGAATATTTTCCCAAATCATCTTTCATCTTGGATATGGCTAGATTGTTAATTGGGATCAAGTGACGCTAGTATCTTGAATGAGGAAATATTTTGACTTTCCGAAGTCAGATAATATTACCTATTTCCTTAACAAGGAATAGGTAGAGCCTGTTGTTACCAAAGGCCATATAGTATGTGGTTGTTCCTATAAATGATTGAATAGAGGACGAAGATACGCCCTTATGCCAGCTATAACTGTTTGATTCACTCGCTCAGAAGCATTGGCTGGAGGCGTGTGCGATCTCCGGCCGAAGAGCAGTGATCCGAAGCAGTTCCGGTACTGTGTAAGTGGTTGAACTGTGGATATACCGGTAAATAGAGGTTGTCCGCAGGGGTAAATCATCGGTCCATTTATCTGGAACATACTGATGGATGTACTGCTTCAGCGCCTCCAGCCGTATTGCCAGCTGAGTGCATACGCGGATGACTTGCAGCTTTTCGTCGAGGGAAATTCCCAAGCCTAGTTAGAGGAAAAAGGAGCGCAACTGATGTCCAGTGTAGAAACGTGAGGAGCGGGGGGCGTTGCCGTCTCGACCAGCAAGACGGTAATAATGCTGCTCAAAGGCGTGCGCCTACAGCGATGTTTGCAGGAGCAAACCTTACGTATGTATGTGCGTAGGTGTCGGTACATTGGCATCACGGTCAGTGAAGGAATGAAATTCCTTCCGGTATTGTATTTTCGTTTACTTATTTATAATCAATTACTAATCGATGTTTTAGCGTTCCATCTTAATTTTTGGGCACTACTAAGACTGGTGAATTATAAGGGCCCAAGTAAAAGGTCTTATAATTTGTTCCTTTAGCATTCTATCTATTTCATCATTAACGAAATCTTAGACTGACAGAACATAGGGATATTTTTTACTCTAAATTACTCCACCATTGTCAGTATTTATTTCTCCTCGAATATCGGCTCGATATATATTTTTTGTTTCAAATATTGTTAATATATGGTAATAGTTTATAAATGAGTATCCATGAACTGTAGATACTCTCTTGTAAGTTGGTAATTCTTTTTTATTTTCATAAATTCCCAATTAATATTTTTAGTTGATTTTTGTTTTTCTGTCTATTATGGTTTTATGAGGCATTCCTATGTTGGGTTCTGATCTAAAAAATGATCCTCATCATTGTTATTCATTCTCATTTCTTTCTGGGGTGGTTGCCTTTCGGTACGGATTTGTACCTTGGAATTGTTATTTAAATTCCAATTATTGTTTTGTCCATAGTTCTCGTTTGGCGGCAAAATATTATTCTTATTATTATTCTGATTATTATACATTCTATTTGATATATTATTATTCTGACTGGAATCTACTGGATTAAATTAGGTTGTTTCCCTGATAATACTCTTTTCTGCATCTATTTTAGCTACATATATGGTAATATTTTATAATTGAGTATCCATGAACTGTAGATACTCTCTTGTAAGTTGGCAATTCTTTTTTTTTTCATAAATTCCCAATTAATATTTTTAGTTGTTTTTTTTTTTTTTTTTTTTTTTTTTTTCTGTCAATTCTGGTTATATGAGGCATTCCTCTGTCGGGTTCTGATCTAAAAAATGATCCTCATCATTGTTATTCATTCTCATTTATTTCTGGGGTGGTTGCCTTACGGTCCCAGTTGCTTCTCTTTTTAATGCGGTTTGAGGTTCTGTTTTTTGTGCTGGGTATTGATCGTCTATTAGCTTTCAAAGCGAACGGTCGTGTTTTTTTTGCGCCCCGATTTTTATTTTGTGTTTGTCAAACCAGCCGTGGTTTTTGATAATCTTCTTTAATTATCATATATTTAAACATAATTATTAATGATACGTTCGCTTCGCGAGTGATTCTTTTGTGATTTGTGCAGTAGTTTAAACAAATATACAAAGTATTTTGCAATTTTCGTCTTTGTGTTTTGTTTACTCTCCCTTTTTGTGCGTTGTTCGCAGTGGTGTTTGGTGTTGTTTTTTGCATGCACATAAACTGCACTCTCTCTCTCTTTCGGTCTCTTACACAAAATCTAAACTTCTCAGCGTGCAGACTGCTTTAGTGCGGTTATTTTAACAGCTCGCTTAAAAGTTTTTGATCTTGTGTTTTCGTACACAGTGGTTTGATTTCAGATAAATATGGAAACAGTAAATGTTGTCTGCTTTTATAAAAATTGTTGCCAGGTTATAAAACCTGAGCAGCCAAAAATGACTACTAAGTGCGCTGGTTTTAATGGCCGTACAAGTGATGACCTAGCAAAGGGTAAAAATCAAAATTACTGTTGTGATGCTTGCCTTGTGGTTGCGAACGAGATGATCGTTACTCTCACGACTGTAGTTATTATTAGGACGATTTTCTTACCTTATGGGACTATCTACTTGCATTGGTTCTGGTGGGGGTTATGCCTTAGAATTGTTATTCAAATTACAATTATTATTTTGTCCAAAGTTCCCGTTTGTCGGCCAATTATTATTCTGAATGTTGTTCTGATTACTATTCCAATTATTATTCAATCTATTTCATATATTATTATGTTGCCTGGAATCTACTGGATTAAATCTTAAGTTGTTTTCCTTATTTCCTTTCATTCCTAAATCCATAATACCTATTTGCAAATTGGGCTCGAAAGTTGTTAGACTCTACTTCCTGACACTTTGCCAGAGCATTTGGCAAGTCTGTTGGGTTGGGTCGAAGAGCGTTGCTCTCAATTGTTTTATTAGTGTAGTAGGCTGCTCCTTCTACCCTCCTTTACTCTTAGTCATCCTTTACTCTTAGTCATACATTCCTAGTCATACATAACTAATTATACATAGCCAATCTAGTCATAAGCTTATACATTCATACACCCATCCTTACTATATACATACATACAAATATTATCGAGAAACTTATCGACTGATCGACTCGCCACTCTGCAGAGAGCGCGGCAGTCAGTCGCTGTTGAACCAAGCTAGAGTACAGATCGAAATAAAAGAGACAATTGAAATAGTATTCGAATGTTAACTTCTGTAAACGGCGGCTAAAATCTCAGAAGTGGGATTAATAATCCAAAATGGACGATAAAATCATCCTGAACGACTTTTCGCTGACAATTCTAAAAGATTGGCTACGTATTCTGGGCCAAAATACGGAGGGCACAAAAGACGAATTAATCGCGAGGCTGCAAGACATCCCAACGGCAGTTCGGGGCGATTGTCAACCGGAGCACCCCCAGAAAAACGCTCCACCAAGAAACGACATTTTTTCTTCACTGGATTTCCAGAATTGTGAAATTAACACCGATCACGTAAGTGTGAATGCGATGAACAGAAAAGAATCAACCGAAACTGGAGGTGAGAGGGAGACAAACATGTTCGAGCTACAGCAACTACGCGCAGAGCTAGCAGAAGCGAAGGCAATGCTTAACGGAACACGATCGAGCTTACCGTTCCAAGAACAACAACAACCAGAGAAAAGCAAGGCTACAGTTAGTTCCGTTATCCAGACGGCGCAGTTTACGCAGGCTGGCGCCACAAAAGAGAACACAACATTTCACTCGCCGCAGCGATCCAACGAGAGAGCGGAGAGCCAGCGTTTTCCAGTTGATGTTCTCGCTCTCGCCAAAGAGACGATAACCGATTACGATTGGAAAACTTGCGCTTGTGCCTGGATAACAGTGGTCAGTCTATGAGACCAGTACACCTTGGAAATGACTGCGTTGAGAAAACCCATGGAAATAAACAAAAGATCAATGTATACTGAAAATGATAGTCCTGAGAAATCGTTAGAAAATTAAATTGTTATTTCAAAATCGTTAGAAAATGCAATTGTTAGTCCAAAATCGTTAGAACATGAAATTGTTAGTTCACAATCGTTAGAAAATGCAATTGTTAGTCCAAAATCGTTAGAAAATGAAATTGTTAGTTCACAATCGTTAGAAAATGCAATTGTTAGTCCAAAATCGTTAGAAAATAAAATTGTTAGTTCACAATCGTTAGAAAATGCAATTGTTAGTCCAAAATCGTTAGAAAATGAAATTGTTAGTTCACAATCGTTAGAAAATGAAATTGTTAGTCCGAAATCGTTAGAAAATAAAATCGTTAATCAACAGCATAAAGAAACTCTGTACAAAATAGAAAGTATAATTTAAGAAACTCTGTACGAAATAGAAAGTATAATTTAAGAAACTCTGTACGAAATAGAAAGTATAATTTAAGAAACTCTGTACGAAATAGAAAGTATAATTTAAGAAACTCTGTACGAAATAGAAAGTATAATTTAAGAAGCAATTGTAAAACAAAGAAAACAAACAAGAAGAAAAGAAAACCTAAAAAATGTTTAAGACCGTTTGATCTCTACTAAGAAGAATAAAATGAGAAACAGGACCCTTAGCTTTAAGAAACGTTAATTGTTATAAAATCCTACGATCGGGAGATCTAGTTGTCAGGACGGCCGAGTTGTAGTAGGCTGCTCCTTCTACCCTCTTCCTTAACTCTTAGTCATACATACAGTCATACATACCTAATTATACATAGCCAATCTAGTCATAAGCTTATACATTCATACACCCATCCTTACTATATACATACATACAAATATTATCGAGAAACTTATCGACTGATCGACTGCAGAGAGCGCGGCAGTCAGTCGCTGTTGAACCAAGCTAGAGTACAGATCGAAATAAAAGAGACCATTGATATAGTATTCGAATGTTAACTTCTGTAAACGGCGGCTAAATTAGTTTCTTTGGTTATTTCACTGTCCTTTCCATATGACATTATAATTTTATTTATGAGTAATGTCATTTTATTATTGACTTCGTTATAGAATTCTGTAATCATTAAGCGTCCCTGTCTAAGGAAGCTTAATTCTGATTCGAGAATATGGATTGGTCTTTTATCGTTATAAATAAAAACCAATCTGGAAAGCATTGCTTGAAAGTTTAAAACTGTACCATAGTTAGTTAGAGCATCATGTGCTGTTCCCATGAATTTATTACGTAGAATTACGTATATATTGATCGCTTTGAATTTTATATAGACTCATGGCAAATTTTTCAGCTTCTCTCCAGCCTACATATTGGATTATTTCTCCTGTAAACTTTGGTAAGGATTTAACTACTTATGGGGTAGTTTCGCAATTTATAGTTGAGTCAATTGTTTGTATTTTATAATCCTCCACTACATTTCTGCTACCGTTTAACTGCCCTTCAGTTTTTCTGGTCACTTCACCAAATTGTACATTTTTTATTCTGTTAATTAATTCCATTGACAGATTAGTGGCCCTGGATATCCCGCCCGCAGAAATGTTGGTGCTGAACCTCCGGTTACAATTGTTAAATTTACATTTTCAAATCTATTTATTCTAGATTGTTTTCTTTAATTGATTTTTATGGTTATTTATAAATATAATTGTGAAATAAAGTTATTAATATTGTCAGACTAGCATGAAATAAATAGGCACGTGGTTGTTTTCTTTTTTATGACTCTTTATTGTAAGAACAACTGCACACTCTCGCTTTCATAAATCGACTGACGCTGCGTAGATCATAGGCACACATGCGAGGACACATACCACAAAGCTACAAATAGAATGTAGCTTAGCTGCAAATGAGCGACACATCCTCTCTGCTATGCAGGAGTATATGCAGGCCATGTGACTTTTGCATACATGTGTACATACTTTCCACCAATTTTAAATTTTCAACTTAATAGTATTCCCTATATCTGCTCTTATTGTATTAAATTTTTTTTATAGACTTAATATTATTTTCTGCTCACGATACTTTCCGTTGGAGTCTTCCGTTTAGTTGTGCTGATTACTTTCTGTTGGGGTCTTCTTTTAGGTGTTGATTTTTTTCAATATTTTTTAATATTTTTTTGTTAAAGATTTTGGTTTGGTTTTGTTTTTGTTTCTTGTTGAGTCTGATTTAAAGTGTCTTGTATTTTGCGTTAAGTATTCAGTCCACCTTTTTTAAATATTAAATTCTTAATTGGATTATTGCATTTATTGTTTTCCGATTAAGTTTTTCCAAAATCACTGTTACAGTAGTTAGATGTCGAAGAATTGATGTGGATTTTTCCACTAAAAATGTGAGTGCTTGGCGGCGCGAGTTCCGTTTTATATTTAACTTATCATCGTTAATATTGTTTTTTAGAACTTGTGAAGTACATCGCCCCACGTTGGGCGCCAATTAAAACTGTTACTATTTAATTATTTAAAAAAATAGTTTTTATTTCTTATTATTTACTATTTATTCGGTGATAGACTTTTTCACTTATAATATTACAAGACACTTCACTGTTCACGATCTCGTCGCGATTCAGACTGATCTTCTAAGTCTTAATCCTGATCCAATCACCCTCGGTCAGAAGCATTTTATTCGAACTTTCAGGTATGTTTAGGATTAAAGCTTTATGCTGAAGCTATTTCACAGCATTCTGAAATGGTAATTTGCTGACTGGTGCAATTTGATTGAAGCTTGGCCTCTAAGTGGAGACCAAAACAAGGGTAAAGGTAGGTAAGGTTCAATCGAAAGCTGCAACTTGCAGTATTATCATTGGCGGTCTGAATTTTATTAAGTTTCAATTAACATGTATGATAGCTTTAAGAAATTTGATTTGTGCTAATAAATCTTTTTTATAATGTTTTGAAAACCTTACTTGTTTGCCTATGACTACGATGTATTCCCTGTGAGCCGTGGTTAGTGACCAAGAGGGGCCATTCAGGATGACAACTGTTTGTGATTTTTGGTAATGAATGGCCAAGGTAGGGCGGGCATTACACGATCCTCCATCACATCTGAGGATCGAGCGAAAGCTTGTAGGGTAAAAGAATCTTTCTGTCCGTTGTCTGTGTTGTGGGTAGTGATTTGCCGACCTTTTCTTTATTGTCTTAGCACGCACTTACATTGATAATCAGTAGAATAAAATTAGGCTGAGATTCCAGGACAAGACCACCACCCCATATAACCGACAAGGAGCATCTGGACTTTTGCGCGTGCGTCCTGGAATATCTCATAGCACCACCCTAGCCTTATGAATCGTTACAATTATTTTACTACTCGGACGAAAATGTGACTGGGCCCATAACCTTTTGAATTTAATATAATAAAATATTTTAAAGTAAATTATAAGCCAGCCCGTCAACCAAATAGTGTTCAATAATTATTTAATTAAAAAAAGTAAATAAAAACGAATACTTAATAACATTTATGGGAGTGCCAACATTGACAGAGTACCAAGAGAACAATAATAGAGCGCGTTCTCCCTCTCCACGATCCTCTTATTTTAATCACTCACACACAACTTTGCATAAGTGTGACGTTTGTATTTTCAACACTTTTGATTTTAAAAAGTTTAAAAAGTTATTAAAACAACAAATATAAATTTGTTGTTGCTTAGAACTTATTTCGATTTTGATAGTATTTTTGTTTTTGTCGTTTTTACTTATTCATTAGTTTACACTATTAAAAGGATGATACTCCTCCTGCTGGTCCAGATGTTGTCCTGTTCGCTGAGAAGACTTGTAAACCACCGATAAATTAGCAAAATTAAATTCGCCAATTGTTGTTTTTCGATATAACACATAACACATAACATAAAAGATTTTAGAATCTAGCTTTGAGTTGGGCTGTGACACGAAAGAACTACTCAGATCTAGTTCGATCTTGATTATTTAACTGTTGCAATTCTAGTTAATGGTTTTAGATTTTTTTATATTTATTATAGTTAACTTGTGATCTTGTGATAGCATCGGGAATTTCCATAAGTGTTAACAATTCTTAACATATTGTTGTTCGTCCTTTGTTCTGTGTCGTGCAGTTTCTTACTGACTGACATTGCTCTTCACTGACATCTCCTCGCGTTCTAACTCGCTGTCCGTCTCCTTCTTCGCACGTTCTAGTTTACGCCCCCGCCTTTAGACTCCGTTCCGACTGCGCTGCCGAAATTCGACTGACTCCCCAGAGTTTCCCTGTCCACTCATAACCTTAGCCACCCAACGCTTCCCACTCCGGGCAGCCACAAGCGCAGCTTATAATACTTCGTCAGCTCTAGGCTGCAGAGCTACCGAGTCTTTGGCCTGTAGTCCGGGGCTGCCTCTGCAATAGTTGGCACTGCCATTTCCCGCGATGTAGATGAAGAATAACTGTAGCTGCAGTCGGGCAGCGAACGGAGCTAGGATGGGAAAGCAAGAGCTGCGTGCTTACTTATACACGCTGCGTTTATGTCCCTTAAATCTGTATGCTAAATCTCAACCTTCTAGCCTTCACAAGAGAACCGTCCTATCACAATGATCTCGAGGACATTAAAGGATAGGGACATGAACTACGCCACAAATGAAAGAGAATTATTAGCCATCGTTTGGTCGTTGGCCAAACTGAGACACTATTTATATGGTGAAAGATAAGCCCCTAAACTGCTTCCAGAAACAACTAATTCTATAAGAGGCCCGCTTTCCGCTAAAACGTTCATTCGTTCTCTTCAAATATAAGAAACGACACGAAATCAACTTCACCGACAAGGAGTCATTACTCAATGACCTTGCGGACGTAATAGTCCCCAAGGGCGTAAACGCCCTCCATTGCGATTTGCACACGTTAGCAACGGTGCAGGACGCCTTAGTGCGGAGAATCCCGACTACAAAATTCTGGCACTGCAAAAACCGTGTTACATACATTTTTGGGGTCGAGGAAAGGAGGGAAGTCATATTAGCAGAACACAATAGGCCCCACCGGTCAGCCCAAGGTAATTTACTGCGACAACGAGACATCGTTAAAATCGCACACGATCACGGCCATACTAGACAACCATTTTGGCGTCAGCATCACGAATGAGCCACCCCTTCACAGTGTCTCAAACGGGCAAGTGGAACGTTTTCACAGCACTCTACTAGATCTCGCCAGGTGGCTGAAAATTGACAAGGGCATAAATGATACTGTGGAGATAATCTTGTTAGCCACTACAAATTATAACAAATTCATTCGGTCATCGATAAGAGGCCGGTCGACGCAATACAAGAGTCCACGGACGATACACAAGAACGAATTGCTAAAAAAATTAAGAGTGCCCAAGACGCGCTAAGGTCTAGAGAGAATGCATCTCGACAAAACAGAGTCTTCGAAGTGGGCGAAAAGGTTTTGGTCAAAACTAATAGAAGCCTTGGCAATAAACTCACTCCCTTGTGTGAGGAAAAAACCATACAAGCAGACCTGGGGACCACGGTCCTCATTGAAGGGAGGGTGGTCCACATAGACAACTTAAAATGACACTCTCGCTTAATTTTAAGCTTTTTATTATTACTACCTATCGTCAGCCGTTTGTCAAACTTCCATTTAATAGACATTAAGTCCGTTGCCAAAGGCACGAGGTTTTAGTTTTAGGATAAAATTAATTGGTGATGGGATAAACCTCAGCGAACAAGAAAAAGAGACTAAAAAATACATTTCCACAGGCGCAAAATTTTTGTCCTCCGCTGTCATTGGTGTCAGCGCAAATCACTAACTATTCACAAGCAAGGTACATCCCCATCATAGATGGAGAGATCCTGGTGTGGGAGGAGCTCGCGTGCGTGACCCACTCAGCAAATCTTTCGGAATACATGCGCGTAATAGAAGAAACAAGCAGCATGAACGAGATGTTTTCACAGTTTCACATGCTGCTAGAAGTTGATACCTCACACCTTCGGGACACGCTGGATTTGTAAAGAGTCCACCACAGAATCGCAAGGAGTTTAGCTTTTCTGGGCTCAATGCTAAAGGTGGTAGCAGGGACGCCGGATGCCGGCGATCTAGAACAAGTTAGGTTCACAGAGTGGCAGTTGACACAGTCAAACCAAAATTAATACTAGAATACAAAGTCGAATCAACCAATTAACAACCACTGTAAATCAAATCTTGCTAACACATAAAAATACCCAAATTGACACTGGCCATTTATATGAGACACTGCTGGCTAGGAATAGAATACTAATGATGGAGTTACAAAATTTAATATTGGCTGTAACACTGGCGAAAACAATATTGTCAGTCGAAATAGATCATGCAGATCATGCAGACTTAAAATCAGACTGGCTGAAAGAACCCACAGATACCCCCATAGGGGATCTTATGCCCGCATCGTCTGTAAAAATATTACAATCCTCTAAAATAATACACTTCATTATCAAATTCCCCAAAATAAAATTATCTTGTAAGAAGGTCACTTGCAAAGGGGTTATGCTGCGAATAACCGACAATATAGCAATATAGCACCAACAATGTAGCAAAGCGTGGAGAAGAAGTCCGTACAATCTAAAACTGCACCCACACACCGGGGGCTACCTTTTGCCAACTATCATCGGAAAGCTCATGCGCCAGGGAACTACACGCAGGCGTTCTAGGGCATTGCGAGTCACAACCAAGCGACCTACACCTGCTTACCCGCGTGGATGAGGGAATCATCATCATCAATGACCGGCCAGCTAGGGTCACGGTGGACAACGGAACAGAAGTCTATCTACGTGGCACGCATCTCATTACCTTCAACGATCGCGTCGTGATAAATGACACCACCTTTATAAATCTCGACAAAGCCCAAATACGAGCTCCAGGTGTAGCTAGTTCCCCATCATTGAATATCACCGCCAACAAAAATATTCTGAGTCTCCCCTATCTTCACCAGCTGAGTGAACGTAACTTGGAGTTCATCAAAGAGTTCGGGAGAGAAATTAATACCAATCATTCACATCGCATAATATTTATCCCAGCAGCTATTGGTTGCGCATTGATTTTTATTGGCATCACCTGTCTACGGTTCATCGGAGCGCGGAGATCTGCAATCCAATTAAACGGGATGATCGCCGAATTAGGACCAGCCGAGGACGGCAGTAATCTTGAAGTAGTTATCAGTTGGCTCAGTGTATGAAATATGAAATATTAAAGTGCTGACCCAGCATTGGGCCGGGAACCCGTGCGCAGCCGGCAAACACAGCATATTTGCGTGGCCGCTGCGAGTCTTTCTTAGCTTTAAGAATCATTTTAAGTTTCAGTTTGAATTTGCATTTACCAGAATAAAGAGCGACAGCTCGTCAACTCCGACTAAGCGCCGTAAAACATATTTTTATTACCTACTCTGCCAGACCACAAGGCAGTTAAAAGAGGAAAGTTCCTCTCAACGTAAATAATCATCTTCTGCTCCCCGGACTCCCCGGAGTTGCCAGCGAAGGAAGCCCTTCACCTCTGGAGGATTCCTGACGACAACAGCATCGCGAGGCGGTGCAATCAATCTTTAAATAATTTATACAAAATGCACCAAAATAAAAGACAAAAAATATATCAAAGTTATGTGCATAGACCAATAATTTATTTCAGTTTTCAGAACTTATAAATTTTTGTTTGTAACATTCATTAGAGGGATTTAGTAACATTTTAAAGTGAGCAAAAAATGTTAATAAACCCTGACTTCAGTATTATGTAAGATAACAATTTATGTATGTTAGAGGTATGTTTGAATTTGTAACAACTTCTTCGTCTAAAAGGTTTTAAAATAAAATTTTAATTATAGGACATTCTTGTGCTTTTTCATGAACATAACTTATGAGTTATTTAGCGTTAATGTAGCAAACAACATTTTTGCAATTCATAACCACTTACTAAGCGTTATAATTTTAATAAATACTTTTATGTAACAACTTGTCGATATAGCCATGAACAGTTTGCGTCAATTACAAAAAATTTAATTTTTGATATAAAATTACTTTCAATTTATGATGATGTGTTTTCAATTTGATAAAAATACTTTTAGACTGGTAATGTAAACACCAGATACCTAAAACTAAGTCATACATTTAAATAAGAGAAAAGTACCTATTTTTTAAATATTGTTTTATTTATATTCTATATAGTATTAACGGATTTTTATACTCTTTTACTCGAAGTCTATACAAATTTATGCGAGTTAAGCTTAAAACCATTAGAACCGTTTGCAAGGTTATATTAACGTTGACTTGCGATGCTACTATCCCTTTAAATTTAATGTATTTACATATTTTTATTATATACTACAAATCCTGTGCATAGAGGTGTTTCTAATACAAAGCCACAAATAACATTTATTGTTCTTTATAAATATTTGATAGGCAAAATAAAATTTAAGCAAAATTTAAATACTCTAACAATTGAAAATACTCGGAATTTGAGACATCAGCCGATATGGCAAGAATTTTTAAATTATTATATATTATTATCCAAACTTTATTATGGACGATAAGCAACCCGAAGCAACCCGTTTGTATGAAAAAAGTTTAACGATGATTGTACAGGTTTTTATCAATAGCCTTAAACAAAAAACGCCATCAGTACATATAAGAAGTGAAGAAAATGACTAAAATATCGACTTGTCAAGCAATGTAAACGAATACTAAATATTAAATCCCTTGGAGATGCGAAATAAAATGCTAGTATTATGAATAGATTTATACTACGCGTCACAAACTACTATTGAATACTGTGGATTAAAACATAAAATATTGGTTCCTTTATTGGTTCTATAATTACCCCTCGTTTTTATTTATGCTTATGTAGTTAAGATCGTCATTAATATGATTTTACCTTTAAAATGAACAGTGACATCTCGAAAAAAATATACAGTTCATACGTCACATTTCAGAACAACAGAGGGGTAAGTTAAGCACTTTTAAAATGTTTTGAACATACTGTGTTTTTTTTGTTTTTTTTAGATGTGTTCAGTTTTATATAACTTTTTGGAGCACATAGATGGGCTTACATCATAGACAGAAAGGGCTAGTTTGCACACTTATGAATCAGAATCTATTTGTTGAAATGTTTATGTATATCCTAGTCGCCCTTCAATCTTTTTACTTTAATAGTTGATGTGCCCTTTGATTAGCAACTGCTATCCGCGCTTCATTAGATTCGCCCTGGAAAGAAAGAAGGAAGCATTTCAGAAAATATACGTAATTAACTTTGTATATATATTTTTACGAAAGAGTAGAGTTACAGTTCAAGCTATATCCCCAAGAATTGTCGGCTAAACTGCTATTTCTTTTAAATGATCCTGTTTCTATGTGAAAATAGTTAGTTTTTGATAATCAGAAAACTGATTTTAAAAACTGAACTGAAACTTATCGCATTGCTTTGGTCATTACATTTATTGCGTAAAATGCATATCGATCGCTTTGGGATCTGCTCCTCAAAACAAGATTTCCCAAAGCGATCGATATGCATTTTACGCATTAAATGTAATGACCAAGGCCATGCGGGAAGTTTCAGTTCAGTATTTAGAATTGTCGCACAAATTTAGTTTTTAGCTAAGAGACAACGAATTATTCTATATCAAACGATCGAGTGCTAGGACGAATTTTCTAAATTTTATTACAAATTGAAAGGAAAAGAAAGTAAAGTTGATAATGGAACTAATTTAGTGGCCGCAGTGGCAGAAAGCACTCAAAGAAATCTCTAAAACAAGAGAGAATGCTATAGTCGAGTTCGTCGTTACTCAGCTAGTAGAAGTGAGAACACGAAATTTCTTAATTTTTCTCGCATATCGTTAGATTTTGGAGATTATAGTGTCAAAGAATGGGCGGTTAGTTGGCGTTATAGTGGTCATGGCCAAAAGTTTTTTTTATCAAATCGAAAAAATTTACAAGACTAATAACAATATTAAAAAATATCAAAACATTTTGCAATCCGTCCATCCGTATCGCCAATTAATAATTGACGAAGATGACAATCACGCTCAGCTCATGGTGTGTAATAGAATCCATCAAGCTGCTAAACACTAGCTTATGAAACATCCCGAACACCTTTTTTGGCGACTTGACTCGAAAGATGCGCCAGCCACTTACATATGTTAATGTTTAGAATAAAATGTTTGTTTTAAATAAATGTCAACATACCTTCCGGTTTATTCTATCAATTTGACGATTTTGATTTTCCAGCTCAGAGCCCATATCCAATGCCATGTTTCGGAGATTGCCTATCATTGTGTTTACCTGGCCCATATTTTCTTCCATTTCATCTTCTCTAGCGTCATTCGTTATCCTAAATAAAATAATGTGTTGTTTGTCAATTCATTTTATTATTGTTGTATGTAAGTATTATAATATAGAATTAATTTCAAAAGTTCGAAAGCATGGGTTCGGTGAAAGAGGGTGTGGGGAAAGTTTGAAGAAGGAGAGTTTGGAGAAAGATAAAGTGCATAGAAAAATGTAAGAGACACCGAAGAGAGAGATGCCACGAGTAATGACAAGGCTTTCGACAAATGGCACTAGACAAACGGTAAAACCATTGACCATGTACTTGGAGAGTGGACATGGCGAGTAGCGATGGAGGAGGAGTGGCGGCGAGAAACAAAACAAGTAAACAACGTAAAACAAGAGAAAAATTTAAAAATAGAGTTTTCAAATTTGGAAATCAGCAACGAATTGAGACACAGGTAGCTGAGGTGTCCGAAGGCATAACGCGTTAGGTTGGGACGCGTGGCTACAACGCTAGTCAAGATATGGCGAGGCCCTTAGTGCTTGAAGATGCGAAGCAGTTTGTGTGAAGGATTTTGCAGCACCCAGATATGCAAACGAAGGACATCAGAAGTGAGGTCGCCGAGCTAACCGTTTCCATTTCACGGAATGTCAAGGTGGGAACGTTCTGCTTTTAACAGGCGTTCTGTCAAAGGGACTGCGGCGTAAAAATGGCGTGGACCCGGAGCGTCGGTAGAAACAATTATATCATAATATATTATAATACATTATAATATATTGTATTATAATATAATATTATATTATTGTATTATAATATAATATATTGTATTATATTATTTTGTATTATATTATAGTAATATGTTAATATAATATATTATATTATATTACATTATTATATATATATTTACGAATTCAGACCGAGAGTTTAATAAAAAAGACCACAGTTGGGTTTTTATGTATTATTAAACGTTTTTATTAATTCTAATAAAGCAAGAACTAGATCCCGAAAAGAGAGGAGCTCCCAAAAAATAGGAGTAATTGGAGAATCCTGAGACGATTGTGTGGGCGGAAGTTTTGGTTATTTCAGTCCACAGAGTCTACACTTTGGAACATGGTGCTGTGCGTAAATAACAGCTAAGCTTAATAGAAGGGCTCCCGATCCTTGATTACATTTTGTACTTTCACATTAATGTGTGTGTGTGATTGTATTTAGACATTAATGTGTGTGTGTGCCAGTGTTTACAATAGTGTGTGTGGTTGGGGAATTGTGGGTGTAGAATGGATATGTTACTTCCCCTTCCTTAAGAAAAAAGTCTTTCCATTTTGTAGGGTTTGATTTTTAAATTTTACAATTAACTTTTGGGGTATAGTTTTATATTTATAGATAAAGTACATTATTACAATAATAACTATTATAATATTTTATTGTTATTGTTTGAAAGACATTCGTCTGATTGTGTTGATCTATTAGTTGGTAATTAATATTTCTTCTAATTGGACAGAACAATTAAATGCTTTTATCATGATATTGCCTCCTATTATAGCTTCTCTATTGATGTTCATTTTCATCATTCACATTTTAGCGATGTTACAGATTTTACATTCCTTTATGATGTTTATCAAAAACTTATTTGATAATCAGGGTATCAGTAAAGTTCTTTGAACTGAAGTGTGAGTTTTTCTATACCAGGGTGTAATAATTCTTTATGTGTTTTGAGAATGATTTCCTTGTTGGGTTTATGTTTGAAAATGTATTAGTTTGCTACTGGTTTTCATAGTTTTAGTAAAACTGTCGGAACTTATGATTTTAATATGCGAATTTTAAAATATTTGAAAATCGATCTCATCGGGGAAGTAAATAACACTTTTCTTAGTGCTGAAGTGTTCTTTAATTAGATCCTTAGCAAGGGTATGTGTCATTTCTTTATAACTGGTTTTTATTCTAGTTTTATGGAAATATTTTATTATTTGGATGTCGTCAAAATTGTCTTTTATGAATTCGAATTGTCTGTTGTAATAATTAAGAGGTCTTTCTGTTATTGAAATGTCATTTTGGTTATCTTCTTGTGCACAATGCACAGTAGCTGCTGCGGGAAGGGAAGCTGGGTCATCTTCTCCTAGGAAGTTTTCCTGAATTTCAACTCTAGATAGAGCGTCAGCTACATGATTTTCTTTACCGGGTAGATATAGAATATTATAATCGTATTCGTTAAGTTTTATCTTGCATCTCTGTAATTTCATATTGGGATTTTTTATGTTACTTACCCATACATGTGGCCTATGATCGCTTAATATGTCACCTTTCTACCGAATAGGTAGGACCTGAAATATTTTGTTGTTCTTTTTCTATTGCCGAATAGTTAAGTTCGTGTTCGCTTAAAGTTCTGCTTGCATAGAAGATGGGTTTATGCTCTTGGGATAATACAGCACCTATGGCTACATTACTTGCGTCTGTTGTCAGCGAAAATTTCGTTTCGAAGTTGGGGTATATAAGGATTGGATCGGACGTGATGAGTATTTTTAGTTTCTCGAAGGCGTACATGTAATCATTATCTTTTGTGTTAATTAGTACTCCTTTCTTTAATTTGGGGGTCATAGGTTTTGCTATTTTTGCAAAATTGGGAATGAACTTACGGTAGAATCCGCAGAGTCCAAGGAAAGGTTTTATTTCTTTTGTGGTTTTAGGAATAGGGAAATGAACAATTGCATTTATTTTGTTAGGGTTTAGTTTTATACAGTCTGTCGTGACCGAGAAATTCAGTTTCATTCTTTAGAAATTCACATTTATCAAGTTGCAATTTTAGATTAGCTACGATCAGCTTATCAAATACCTTTTTCAATGACATAATGTGTTTTTCCAATAAAGTGGAATAAATGATATCATCTAAATAAACTAAACAATCTTTATAAATTAATTCTTCTAAAAGATTGTTCATACAGCGTTGAAATGTTGCGGGTGCATTTTTCAGACCAAAAGGCATACGAGTATATCCGTAATGTCCATGTTCTGTTAAAAAATGCTGTTTTGGATATTGATTGCTGGTTCATTTGAATTTGATTGAAACCTTTAGCTACAATAGATCAATGGTTGTGAAGTATTGACATCGTCCAAGCTTGTCTAATATTTCATCCATTACAGGAAGAGGGAATTTGTCGTCAATGGTTATCTCGTTAAGACCACGATAGTCTATGACTAATCGAAATTTTGGTTTACCAGAAGCATCACTTTTCTTTGGCACAATCCAAATTGGAGAATAATAGGGGGATTTAGATTTCCTAATTATTTTTTGACCTATCATTTCGCTGATTTGCTTGTTGACTTCTTGATCAAACGCTTGAGGCTATTTATATGGTTTTTTATAGATAGGGTCTTCGTGTTTTGTATGAATAGAATGTTTAATCGTACTTGTGAAGGTCAAAGTTTCACCTTCTTTGTACTGAATATCACGGTATTCAATCAAAACTTGGGAAAGTCGCTCCCTTTCTTCTGTATTTAGATAAGATATGATTTGAATATTGACGCGGCAAGGTAGTTGCCCGCGAACTCCTCCGCCTGCACCGTTGTTGCAAGGGGATGTCAACGTGGCACGTTGCTGCTCACGTAGTTGCTGAAGTGTGTTGCGGCAAGTTGCTGCCCACAACACAGTCACCTCGACGTCGCCTCTGTAGCTGCGGTGTGGTGCAGAGCGCGGATCGGGATCGGGTGTTGTCCACGATCGGTGACTATGGCTGAAGTGACCAACTGGAATAAGCCGGTAGAAGGTTCGTAGCTCCGACTTGATATTCACAGCAGTTATTTTTCGATAACGTCACTTTATTTCGGCTGTCAGTTTAGAACTAAATAATACAAAGAGAGAAAGCTTAAGATTACCCTATCTCGCACAGATCACGGCCGCCGACCAGCATCCGAAGTATAGCTTCGTGTGTCGTTCGTCGTCACACGCAGCTTTTCCTGATGTTACTTGTTAACTGATATTCTAATCTGAATACGTTACATTCCCTTAACTCGTCATCTAAGGCGAAGTTAGAGAATTTTACCAGATGGGCTTCTTCTTCAGATTTAGAAGTCTTGAGACACTCATAGGTAGTCTTGGACTCTTCTGGGTTAGACGATCTGGGGCACTCATTGGAGACCTTTGACTCATCTGATTTTAAGTATCCGCTTAAATTTCCGGAAGGTTTTCTCCTTTTTTTGGGGTATGTAAACGGGTTTCCTCTGGGTTACATGACCTGGGGCACTCAATGGTAGCCTTGGACTCATCTGTTTGGATGTGGTCGTACCACATTTTGAATGTGTAGCCATTTATAGTGACTGTTTGTGTTGAATAATTAATGTGGGTGTTGGTTGGCTCTAAATAGTTTCTGCCTAATAGTAAGTCATATTTTTCTGAAAAGTTTTGAATATAGAATGTTTGTTTAATGGGAAAAAGTTTGCTTGACTTTATGTGGACTTTATAGTGTGGACTTTTACTTGAGAAGGTTTCATTGGGAAATTAAAGAAATTTTGTCTTATAGTGATTCCACCTGTTCCGATTAATTTACCACCACAAGGGAACATTGAGTCCGGCCTATTGGCACTTCAGAAATACAATCTGCAGGGCCGGTGGTTCCACTAAAAATACAAATTTTCGTTTCTCGGCTTTCCCCTGATCAAACATCATCTGATTTATTGTCTTATATACAAGAAAAAACAAAAGCCGATAATATAAAAGTGGAAAAAATTAACCTCTCTTACGCTAGGGACATATCATCTTTCAAAATAACTGTCCCAAACGAGCTCTTTTCGATCATATGTTCAGGTGATTTTTGGCCGGATAGTATGGTGCTAAAAGAGTTCGAAGGTAAGATCAAAAATAGGAAAAATGGGCCCGTGGGAATTAAACTTCCCTCACGTGGTCAGACCACTGCACCATCCGCCTCTTCATCTTCTTCCTCTTCTTCAAAAAACTAACAATGAATCTTACTATTTCCTATCAAAATGCTAGGGGCTTGCGTAACCAAATTGTATTGTGATAGTCTTTCATTTGCATCCCATATTATAGTGCTCACAGAGACTTGGTTAAAGCCGGAGATACTTAACTCCGAAGTCTTCCCAGGTATGTACACTATATATAGGTATGACCGTCCCTCCAGACGGGGAGGTGGAGTCTTAATTGCGGTTAGATCTACCCTCACGTCGGAGGAGTTACTTTTGGACGATTCCCGTAACTCGGAATTCTTATGTGTAAAGTGTCTTTTTCCGACAGATCAGTTTATATTACGTGCTCGTATATTCCGCCATCTTCTGAATTCCCAGAATATCAGAATCATCTGTCCGCTATCCAGTCCATCTTGAATAAACTGTCTGACAGGGACCAATTGGTAGTTCTAGGTGAAAAAAACAATCGAATATCCTTCTCCCTCTAGCACAACATGACTTTATTGATGGCTTGCTCGACTTGTCGTTGTCGCAAGTTAATTATATTCGAAAGTCTCTTGGTCGACTGTTGGATCTATGCCTTGTAACAAGTCCTGAAAGTGTGTTTCTGTCCATGGTTACAATCGACATAGGTACCGTATTATAAGTAAAATCAGAGAAGTCAAAAAAGCGAATTCACTGTTTTCGCAAAGCAAATTTTCGGAGTCTAACCAATTTTTTAGCTGGCTTTAATTGGTCCGATCTTTACTCTTGCAACATAATGACGGATGCCATTAATAAGTTGTATACCACAATTAAATAATTTTTTGACTCTTGTGTTACGATGTACTATCCGTCAATCTGTAACCTCCTTGGTTTAATAAAGAGTTGACACACCTAAGAAATGTAAAGTGCAGACTTTATAAAAAATTAAAAAATACCGGTTCCCATTCCATCCTTTCCAAATATTTAAGAAACAGTTTTATAATTTCGTTAACACTAAGCGACAAACAATTTCTTCACCTTCTTCGCTATTTTCTTAAAACACTTCGGTAACATCGGATCAGGCAATAGCCGATCTATTCGCCAAGTTTTTTCAAACAACATATTCTACGTTACCTCATTCCGAACAGTCATACTCTTATGCGGTATCTAAGTCGAATCTAATATTTTGCCCCACTATAAACGAAAGCTCACTGCTTAACGATCTTCAACGTGTTAAACCTGTCTATTCGTTAGGTTCCGATGGAATCCCCTGGCTGTGTGCTCAGATTCTGTGCGGAAGCCTTGTGCAAGCCTCTACTGAAACTGTTTACCTTGTCTCTGGAATCTTCACAGTTTCCTCATATATGGAAGGACTCCTTTGTGATTCCTCTTCATACAAAAGTTAGCAAATTGGAAGCAACCTATTACAGAGGAATCTCTAAATCGAATCCCTAATCTTTTTGAAAATGTTATCACTCATCATTTGCAGCACCTTTGTAGATCAATCATATCACCGTGTCAACACGGTTTTATGAAACGCAGATCTACAACCACTAACCTCTTGGAGCTAACTTCTTTCGTAATAGAGGGTTTCAAAAATAATCTTCAAACAGATGTCATCTACACTGATTTCAGTAAAGCATTTGACTCTGTTAATCATTACCTTCTAATAAAAAAACTTGATCTTATAGGTTCCCCTGTTGATCTTCTAAATTGGATTTCAAGCTATCTGAATGGCAGAACGCAATAAGTCCTCTTTAAAAATTTTCTATCTTGTATTCTCCAAGTCACATCTGGTGTCCCACAAGGGAGCCACCTCGGTCCGCTTCTTTTTACCTTATTAATTAACGACCTCCCCTTAATAATAAAACATTCGCATGTACTTATGTACGCAGACGATATTAAATTATGCCTCCAGTACAAGGACACTTCTTGCCATTTGGACTTACAATCCGATCTAGACCGATTTCAAATATGGTGCCGTGATAACATATTAGACTTAAATGGCTCCAAGTGTAAAGTTATGACCTTTTGTCGTGCCAACCCAATACGCACGACTTACACTCTAAGTGGGTGCTCTCTGGACAGAATAACACGAGTTGATGATCTTAATGTTCTTCTGGACCCAAAACTAAAATTTTCTGACCATATTTCATCTATTGTCAATAAGGCCAGGGGTGTGCTTGGTTTTATAAAAAGGTGGTCTAAGGAATTTGAAGACCCTTACTTGACTAAAAGCTTATTTATTTCGTTAGTCCGTCCGATTCTCGAGTACGGATCACCTGTTTGGAGTCCACAATACGCAGTCCACTCGGACCGCATTGAATCGGTGCAAAAAAACTTCTTACTTTTTGCCTTGCGGCGCCTAAATTGGGATGCAAGCCATATATTACCTCCTTATTCCAGTAGACTACTTTTAATTAATTTACCATCCCTAGCTAACCGTAGAACTATGCTTGGAACAGTCTTTATTTGTAAGCTTATTCGTGGGGATGTTGAGAGTCCCGACTTGATTAGTCGGCTTAACTTCTCGGTTCCAAGTAGAGTCACTTGAAACTATATACCCCTTATCTTAAATCATTGTAGATCTAATTATGAGTTGCATGACCCTTACAGAGTTTTATGTTCTGACTATAATAGACCTAATCCTATTTTCTGTAATCTTGACTCTCTGCAGCTATTTTGTTTCTTTGACAAACTTACGAATACTTCCGCTGAAGGGTGTGTTGTAGAGACGACAGAGTAGTTTTTCACATGGTGTTTGGTTTTTATATTCGCTAATGAGTGCGTTCATTAGGGTTGGCCAGGTTGTTGTTTCGGATAACTGGGATACTCGTTGGGCATCTTGGGCATTCAAATTGCGCTGAAGATTACATGTCTTTTTCTAGTGTCGGTTGATGGGTACAGTTGAATTATGAATCCTTCGATCCTTCGGATAAAGGCACTGAGCTCTTGGGTATTACCACTGAATGTTGGTAATTGCCTAATTTGGCTTAAAGCTTGATTCAAATGGGGTTCCGATAACAGTTTGACTTGCTCGATTGCCATGGTTGATTTTACTTGGTTTAGGAGAGTTTTTTTGTTTTAACACTTTTTATGACCGTATGCAGTGGCTTGACTATTATTGTGTGTCAACCACTTATTATACGTACTTCTTTTGCGGATAAAAAAGAGTTAATTTTATTACGATTTATTCACTTTAGCGCCGAATCGCGTGGTTCAATCTTAGAAGATACGCTTGGTCGTGGATCTTTTGTCACTAGATTATATTATATTATATTATATTATACTATATATTATATTATACTATATTATATTGTATTATATTATATTATATTATTTTATCTTATATTATATTTATTGAAATACTAAAATATTATGTATGTTAATTTAATAAACTATATACTGAAAGTTGGTCACACTGATCTAAATAAGTTCTTTTTGTTTTTCTGGAAACTTCCTTCTTCTTGTGTTAACTTCCAAACGACTTACAACCGTGTCACGCTTATGTCAAATAAAACAGTTATTAAACTTTAACTAAATAAATTTGTATTATATTATATTATATTATATTATATTATATTATATTATATTATATTATATTATATTATATTATATTATATTATATTATATTATATTATATTATATTATATTATATTATATTATATTATATTATATTATATTATATTATATTATATTATATTATATTATATTATATTATATTATATTATATTATATTATATTATATTATATTATATTATATTATATTATATTATATTATATTACATTATATTATATTATATTATATTATATTATATTAGATTATATTATATTATATTATATTAGATTAGATTATATTATATTATATTATATTATATAATATATCCTCAAGGGAGGTTGCCCTGGCTTATAATACGAGGAACGTGGCCCTTCCTGCGCTCAGCTATTCGAAGGCGTTACCCGAGGACGTGAATATATCAAGCTGCGTTCTGGTCATTCGGGCCAAACTATCGAATTGGTCTCGTATATAGTCAACTCTCTGACGACCTCACTCCCAACATAAGTTATTGACACCTCATCTTCAACGTGGAAGCAAATCTGCGAGCTTCCGTTGGCAGACCCAACGTTCTGCACACCATGAGCAATCAATGTCATCGTCGGATCGGATCAGCTCTGGTCTCTATACACAGGACAACGGAAATACTTTTACGACTCAATAATGTTTTTGGTTGGATTATTGCATCAACGTGGGATGAGCATCCTACTACTGATGTTACTCATTACGCGGACCTCGGCACAATGGTTCGTTCATTCATGGAGATGGACACCATTCAAACTAACCACGCTCTCTTGCACGATAACGATCCAAAAGAGCATAATTTTTCTGCCACCCATAAGCGCTCGACGGACGGGGTTTATGTCGTCGACTACCCTTTCATAGAGACGGGACCACCTATTGAATCGACCTTGCCACAGGCCATCAATAGTCTGTTCTCGCTGGAAAGGAAATTTAGTAGGTCACCAGACTGAAGATTGAATAGTTCCAGATACTTGCTATTATTGTCCGCACCACGCTGTCATCAAACTGGACAGCCTTCCTACCAAATCCCGTGTAGTATTTGATGGAACTGGAAAGGAGAGCTCTAAAGTATCGCTCAATAAAAGTGTTCACACTATAACTTGTGCGTACACTTAATGAGTTCAATTCGGGTGTTTGAATCTAACTGACTCGCTGCTGAGAGGGCTTCGCCTTTTATTCATTCTTACATAGGTTCTTATCATCTAATTATATAATGCAGCGCTTGTAAGACGCCGCAGTCTGCGTTGGTAAATGCAGCTGAGTTTTATTCTTAAATCTATGTTTGAGGCCTCCCGCGTGGTCATATCTCTTGACAATAGGCCGCTGCAATCGTACTTATCTGTAGTTGCCACTTATGCTGTCCCGTGACATGTTTATTGCAGCCCATAAATAGAACATATTTATACATATATTTTATATTTATACACATATTTAGACAAAAAGACTTCATATTGGTCCACCGATTTAACGCGATCTTCTTGTCGTTTGTCTACGTTTCCGGTAGCATCAATATGTTCTGTGCGCAAATATCGAGAAGATGTTTCGCGGAATTCAAAGCTTAAAGTCGCATACCAATTTTTAGGGCATTGTTTGGCGCAAGACTGAGAATGAACCTCTGATTCGCTTACTGACGGTGACTTACGGATTGGCACTGTGCCCTTTTTTGGCTGTTCGAGTTCTAAAGGAGCTCGCCGTCGATCATCGCCGGAGTACCCTGCAGCAGCCCACGCACTTTTGCACGATGCCTATGTGGACGTTATTCCAACAGGGTACAACAAAAGACACTAGAATAACAAGATGCGTGACGGCCATACATTGGTTTGGAACTATGCAGCCACTTTTTTGTTGACGGCCAAAATTGCTCTCTGTCCGCTCGCTTACGCTGAGAGCGTAAGAAATCAAAAAATTTGCTTGTTTGTGTGAGTAAAAACAATAGACGAGAACGTGTTTATGTATGCGTGTTGGGCTAGGAGACAATTTTCGGGTCGAAATCAATTCTGATCCAAGAAACGAATTTACATATTTGGGGAGTTTTGGCCAATTTCGTAGCAATATGATGAAATAAAATAATAATTTAAAAAAAAAAAATAATAAAAAAAAAATCCTGACTATTATAATTTGAAAGTTTTTTAAATTCGCTTGTTAAAATCGCCGCTCGAATTAGCTACCGTCTACATATTTATGTTTAAAATGTTTTTTTCACTTACAATTTATAAATTTCAATTCAAACCTTTGTCGAAAAGAAGCAGCACGTTGTATAAGCGCGTAAAATTACGAAAATACGTAAACACTATGGCAATTACTATTTGCGCTTATATTATCGTACTTTACTACTGCAATAAAACTACTTTAGTTGAATGTAAAATCGATTATATCCCAAAATATAAAAAAATCGAGGAGCTCTGTCTATAGTCAACTTTAAGCAAACGGGCTAAGAGAAATTAAAAGAAAAAACAAAAAAATTGGCGCGCTTTTCTTCACACCCAAAATTGGCACTTTTTAAAAATATCAAATTGGAATAGACAAAAAAAAAATGAAACTGAAAAACAACTGAATATAGTGCGCATTTTAAATAATAAAAATGGATCATTTACATCCATCATATTAAATAAATATACCAAATAATTAAAGCAAATACAAAGAAAATTATTATAACTACTGTAATTTAAAACATAAAAATTCATAAAAATAATACGTAGGAGAAAATGAAAATTTTTAAAATAAATAAAAATATGAAAACAAAAGTCATATCTTAAGGCACATTGTGCGGACACAAGCACTCAACAATCATTGCCTTATTAATTTTTCACACGTCGCAAGCTGAATACTCTAATGACAAATATTCTACCGTAAAGTCATTTTTGAAATTTATTTTGAAATAATAAGAAATTGTGCTACACTGGCTTTTAGATCCGCCACGACGTTGGAACACCTTCATCCGACAAAGCTTCTGGATCATCGACTGTGGTGGAAAAGCCCTTCTTGGCTGGCCACACCGACCTCTGAGTGGCCACATTTTACAAACAAGTTCAGCGTATCTCCAAGTTTCGATGTCAACACGGAGGCAAAAATAAGGTGCGACTTGAGCTCTTGTCATATAAATTTGATAAGCACTCTGAAAAGTGATGTTTCTTAAATTATGTTCACCACTTTACTGAATACTGAAAAAAAAGAAAATACTGAAAAAAAATTAGACAACTTAGAGAATAAAGCTACAACTGCAGCTATTGCTTTTAAACGTATGAGCATGGTAAGGAGTACTCCTCGAATAAAAAAGGAAAAATTACTGGAAAAGTAAGTAATCTAAGCTCAGAACTAAGCTCTTATGTTCTATTTGCGGCGAGAAGTATCTGGAATCAAGGGAGCGACAAAATATGTTCACGAATAAATATTAAAATGCATCAGACAGAGAAGTCAAAAATAATGCTAATATTATTATGCTTTAATAGCAGAGCACAAAGCTCCCGTTCAAATCATATCATAGACTTACAAGATCTTGATCAACATTTCCAACAAATTATAATTGTAATTATAAGGGATTGCATGATAGAATACACAGTATTTCTAAATGGAGACACTATTAAAAACATATTTGAGATTTTGAACAAGATATTTCAATTAATAAAATTAAATCTTGTAGTGCTCGGAATAAAAAATCTGGATAGTTCAAACTCTTCAATTTTTTTTTTAAATTAATTCATTTGCGAGCATAACTGTGGCGCATATGTTGAAGAGAGGCTCCTTTAAATAACACTAGTGTCATCGACGTGCAAAACTGAAATAGCCATCATCCATTGGTCACTGCTCTGCAGTGACGGATTCGACTCGCAAAACATATTAGCAATAAGCCGGTGCTAAGCTGTGTGGCTTTTACCCCTCGCTCTGCGCGCTACGGAAGCAGGAGGCTGTTACAAATTTCCTTGCAGACTTCGGATAGAAAACATCAATTAATTACAGTATAATTTGATACATTGGAGGATTAATTTTCTCAATCGAGACCCGGCAATGGACTTGTGAATTTGAAGAAATAAGGAAATTAGCTGGTGCAGACCCAAAAGAAATACGCTCCCACCTCTGCCAGACAGCCTGGTAAGAATGCCAACAGAACTTGCAGTCCCCAGTTCAGTTTCAACTGTACTCCTAAATACAACGGCTGTACAACCGCGGCTGTTACCAATTGCTTAACGTCGCCATATTTCAATGTCCTGCCAACAACACTGTAATCTCAGGCCAATAAAACACCGAAAGCGAAATGCCCATTACAAGCACATGATTGCAGTGCCTACAGGAAACGAAAAGTTGAGTTACAGCCCTCATTACCTATCCTCACACCTTTCCCAAGGCGTAAACCTGCATAAGGCTGCAGAAAATGCACGGAGATTGGGTGCCACCGTGTGAATGGAGAGTTGATCACTGATTGGAGTGACTGTACACGAGTGCTCCTCCGCAATTTCTTCCGAGTTGCGGAATCCGAAGCACCGACTGCCATCGCGGAGGAAGTCCTACCGGCCCTCGAAGTATTCGAGGTTGATGTATGTGTTGCCCGGTTGAAGAGCAGGCGCTCTCCCGTCTTGGACGGCATCAATCTGCAAGGCAGTTTGGCGCGCCATACCTGAGCACCTATCTTCGTTGTTTTCCCGATGCATCCGATTGGGATACTTTCCCGCCGAGTGGAAGTGCCCACTAGTTGTCTCGATGCTCAAAGGACAAGAGAAGGACAAGTGTAAGCCCTCCTCATTTAAAAGAATATGCTTGCTACCAGTCTTTGGTAAGGTGCTCAAAGCCATCATGTTGAATCGTGTGAGAGGAGTTCTTCCGGAAGGCTGCAGATGGCAGTTTGGATTTCGCCAAGGACGATGACCGGAGTCGTTGGACCATGTGCGCGTGTGCTTTGAGCCGACTGGGGCTTCAGTCCTCGAGCCAGGCGGACCATATATGACGGACTCATGGCACCTTGTGTGCTGTTTGGTGCCCCGTTATGGTATGACACAGCGGAAGCAGTAGATGCCCAGAGGCTACTAGCCTCCTGCCAGGGGCTAAACCTGGTTGAATGCCTTTCGGTATGCCGAACAGTGTCCACAGTGGCACTGCAGGTACTTGGTGGAGCTCCCCCGCTTGAGTTGGCTGCTAAGTTATTAGCGGTAATATACAAGCTAAATCGTCGTACCCGCTGGAGAAGAACGACCACAGTCCGCTGTTGCTTGTAGTAAGAGGCGACTAATACAGCAATAGGTTCCTCTAACTTGGAGCAAATCCAAGACCACTCATTGAGGTAAGCCCCCGTGATGCGAGTAGTTGGTACCCATATAGGGTAGAGCCTTCGTGCTCGAGGTTTGAGTTACGGTGCTGGTTTCGCAAAACTCGGGTGCTGTGACCCAGAGATCAGTATAGATTTTAGGTAGATCTCGCTCCTCAGCAAGGGTGAGTGCTTGCACGGCCAGCAAGTACTCGAATTGCTACCGGGATGGTCGCTATGTACATAGTTATATTCAATATTCAACAGTATTCTTGTTTTGGGATACATTCTGAAATCTGGGAAATCGAAGAGCATAATAATGATTTGTAAGCCCGAAAGACCACCGATAGACGTTGACTCTAAAAGGCCCAACAGTCTACTCCCTGGAAAAATTATGGAGAGGCTGATCCTTAACACTATCTAAAATATTACCAAATGCATCCCGAAATTCTAGTGATTGGCAACCTATGGCATCAACGAGAGGCCAGTACTGGAATTTCTCCGAAGAGTTTTGCTTGAAAAATCATCGTACGAAGGATCTTATAGCAACAGGGCCGACGAAGCAAACTGTTGAGGATGCTGTTGAAAGCTACGCTTCCAAAGGGAGGATAATGTAGGATCTTGCAGCAGTTCTTAAAATCATTTGTTTATGTGCTGCCAAGTCTCTAGCGGTCTCTATATTTTCTACTCGAGAGCATGCACAATTGGCTTAGCGTTCTGCTTACTCGCGCTTAGGCATTCACAAGTAAACTTACCTTCCAATATAACCCGCTTGCGCCATCATGCCATTTCTATCATCCATCACTCTCTGTGGCTGATTATTTACAACTTTTCCATCATCATTGCCTTTCCAGGTCCCATCATCTTCTTTGAATGATTGACTTCTAAAAGTATAAAACATTTATTTTTGGTTAAAATATTTCTTTTGTTAAACTTATAAATTATGTGAAATTCTTGATTTGACAAATGTAATTCTGATCGAAAGATTTCGCAGAAATTTAAATAAAAACTCCAAAGTAAGTAGCCGTCATAAAAACGATCGGAATTTTAAAAAATATACATATATAAATCAACAAAGAAGTATTTGAGTTCTTTGAACTTAAATATGATCCGTTTCGACTTAATTATGGTACCCTTAAAACTAACATAAGCTTACAGTTAGAAGCCTAACCAAAGCTATGGATGCCCGGCAGCGTCCCGGCAGAACGCTGACCATGCCACTCGTGCCGTGTGTGCCTTCTTCGCCGGCTGCTTTACTCCGTTACTCCGCCGTTGTGTGTCGCAACTTTAATGCCCGAGTTTCCGAATCTGCTATACAGGGTATATACAATTCGGTACCAGCCGCCAAGCCGACAAGAGGTTCATTGCCCCCACGAAACTAACTCTGTGGTAATACTTTGTTGCAATGCTAATGGCACTACTTAGTTGCAATGCTGACACCGCGTTTAGACAGAATGTCGATTGCGACAGCTCTCGTAAAAGAAACCAGAACGGCCGACACAGCACTTTCGCAGATACATGTCGTCAACAGAACTCTTGTAAACATTTAACTGAACAGAATCTTTCAATACATCTAGCAATCCGATTTAGACAGAAGACAGGCACGGTCGTGTTCCGATCAAACAGCTCAAAAACCTAAAGGAAAAATACTGGAAATCTCAGCCTGGAACCGAGATCGAGGCCAACAACCGATAACTCACGCGCATTCGGCTGACCCGATTCAGCTTAGCTTGTGTTAACTTCTCTCTTAGCGAAGTGAAGTGCGTTCTCCGTTTTCCTAGCGTTATTGGATTTTTCGTACCTGTACCAGGCAAATCATGACGGCTGTCAATGTGACTCCGCAGATTCATATGGGTCTTTAGGTCAACATGGATTAGAAAGTATTTTTGATCTGTAGAAAATACATTAATGTGTAAACGCTCTTCGGCTTATGTGGGGATTGGCGTCTCGCCCAACATCTGTTTTCTCTGATGTCGGTCATACTTAGCCCTCGAGCCGACTTTACAATTTGCAACGATTTCTGCTGTTAATTTGGAAACGGTAGGAAAAAATAGTCACGCATTATTTGCTTAACATTATTCTGTGCCGCTCGGTGGGCGCGGTTATGTTCTGCCGTTATTATTTTCCTTTTTTCCGATTTAACTGTCAGTTACCAATGTTGTTCGAAATCTTGGTGACGGGAAGGGTTCGATCAGTGTGTGTTGTATAAAAGCAAGGATCGGTAGTTCGCAATGGATTCCATTGACGACCCCAGAATTTACTACGTCTTTTGGTGTTTGGAGAAGAGTGCTCCGTTCAGAGATTCCAATAAGATGCCTTGTGCTACTCTGAAATAGCACGAAGATTCTAACAGATGGGGAATCAGATTTCTCAATAATTATCTGATTCCTGAAGTAGTTTACTGAGTTGTCAGTATATAGTATATACTGTAGGTCAGGGATTCTTCTCTATGGACTGTAGCAATGTCGGAATATTGCGAATAGAAGCTGTTCTAAGGCATTCACGTTTTATCGTGACAATTTATCGGTTACATAATACTCCCTACCAGGTTTGTAAATTATGTTCGCATTATGGTCGTCAATAAAGGCTTTCCAGCGTTTTATTTTCTTATCGGACACATCATATGTCAGCGGTTGATGATCTGTATAGATGTTGCGGTTTCTCACACCATACAGGTAATTTATTAAATCATTGTCTAATAGTAACGAGCTTCTGTAAAATAACGCGTACTGACAGTTTGTCAGCATAAATAAAGTATAGTCTGGCTTTGAAATTTAACAAAGTATTATAAGATGATAAAGTTGCACTGGCCGTGCCATTGATCTTATTTCTTATAATACCATGGGCATTGAAGTGTATTGAACTGTCATCATAATCAAAGACTTCGTAAGCGAATGTTGCCGCCATGCGACATATTCGTCTTGTTCGCCACAAAAATCTGGCAAATATATCAGTAAGTCCAAAGGTTTTTCGCACTGAAAAGCTTTTACCCTTTGGTATTCAACAATTTGTTTTTTCTTTATGTCACTTCTATCTAACTCACCGCGGAAAACACTAACCATATCGTTATTTTTTTTTTTTATCAAAAATGTCTTGTAGTTGTTTCGCTTGTGTCTCAAGCGCCAGGCGAATGTCAGTGTCCATGGCTTTAATTACGCCTTGTTGAGTCATTTTGTCAGAAATTTTGTTTTTTGTGTGCGAGCTTATTAATTCATCTTCACGATCAGAAAACTTAGTGGTATTACTGTTTCTTAATAAATTAATTTAATTTAATAATTTAATTAATTAATCTTTCACCGTATCGGGTATTTGATTATCAAAACAGAAAGCAAACTTTGCAAATCACAGGCTTTTGAAGGTACAAATTTTTCACTTTAAATTCGAAATTACTTGATCAACTCAACAATATTATTTTCATTTATATCTTTATTATTAGAAGTGATAATATTTAGAATTCCACTTACATAAATCATATTTTACCGTTACTCGTAGAGTAAAAGTGTATACTAGATTCGTTGAAAAGTATGTAACAGACGGATTCTTGATCAGTATCAATAGCCGAGTCGATTTAGCCATATCCGTATGAACGTCGAGATTTTAAGAACTATAAAAGCTTGAAGGTTGAGATTTAGCATACGGATTCTAGAGACAAAGTCACAGCGCAGTTTGTTGACCCATGACCCTCTACCCGCGGAGCTTGACGATCGGACAAGATTTTTCCGAATTCTCTGCGTCGGCCAAAGAAACTAAAATATCGCACGCCTAAAAATAGTTATCATAAGCCATAAATACTCGATCATCTCAATCGACCTGGCTGCTTAGCCTAGTACGCCGGTGGCGTGGCTTTACGTTTTAAGGTCAGTTCCCCTATTCCTCTGTTCCCGATCGGCAAGTAAACTATAAATCGGCACCGCTAAATACGTTAGCATTACATCCGAGTCCTTGCCTTTTTTTGGCCCGAACTGGCTATTTGGCCTAGTACGTCGGCGGCGACGGCCAAAAAGCGCATACGAGTTATGTTTATGTTAAATTAAAAAAGTTGGTCTGCAATTAGCAGATTGATATTTTAACAAGGAAGTCTCACATATTTATACCCGGTACTCGTAGAGTAAACGGGTATACTAGATCCGTTCGAATGTATGTAACAGGCAGAATAAAGCGCTCCCGGCCATATTAATATTCTTGGTCACCATCAATAGCCGAGTCGTACTGGCCGTCTGTCCGTTCGAATGAACGTCGAGCTCCCAAAAACTATAAAAGATAGAAGGGTGACATTAAGCATACAGATTCAAGGGACATAGACACATCGCAAGTTTGTTGACTCATATAATGCAACCCAGAATGATATACAACATTTTTCGTCTTTTCCGAAATGGGAACATGCGACGTAAAATTGGCCGCGTGAAAAGCAATCAATTTCCATTTCCATTTCACATTAGGAAATCAAATAGTTTTGCAGCGAAAAGGCACATTACCATTTTATGTTTATAGGGCGTGGCGTGGTTGCTTTGTGCGGCTTGTGGGCGTTAGAGTGGGCGCGGCAACATGGGGCAACAAACTTGCAAACAAAACTTGTTTGTTTCTAGAATCTGTGTGCTGAATCTCATCCTTCTAGCTTTAATAGATAATGAGATCTCGTTCATACGGACGGACAGACGGACATGGCTAGGTCGATTCGGCTTTTGATCCTGATCAACGCTTCCTTCTCCCTGTTACATACTTTTCAACGAATCTAGTATATTGCAGTATTGCAGTTAAGGAATGTTGGAAAGATAGTTCGAACCTCATCCTAAGATTTTAGTATCTAAAAATTTGATCCATTAATATTGACAAATTTGTACTGCCTTTTTGCTTTTTTTTCTTTTACTGCTGCTTACAGCTGGCTATTTCTCCTGTTTCCGTCCTGCTGGCATCCACGATAATTTCAGATTGGGGCCATAGAATTCTTTGAGATTGTTTGTCTTAACTATTTTGGTCCTGTTTAATATTATATATATAATTATATATAAATATAGGGTCGGAAACGTTTCCTTCTAGCAGTAACATACGTTTTATACTCTAAGAGTAAAATGTGTAAATGGAGCCCATTGCAGTAAAACATTTTAAAATAATTAAATATGTTTAATTATTGATATAAATTGGCAGGAAAAGAAGCAAAAGTATAATAATATTCCAAATATTATATTGAGGTGAAAGCGAGAGAAAAGTTTTTAACTCATCAATCTATTAAGAGGGAAACCGTATGTAGGTAAAACAAAATAATTTGTTTACTCGTGACTCCTACAGTAAACGGGAATTTTTATGTATGTATTTACGCCAATGGGAACATAGAACCTTTGTAAGAACGATCTAAATAAAATACGTTAACATTTGCTGAGTTAGAATTTGAATTTGTATAAGTCCTACCTTAGGTAGCTAACATGAAATTCTGAAAACTACTCATCAACAGACCTGGGGTGCTCTGAAGTTATGGGCGTATGAAATTGAGCTATTTGTTGCTGTTTTCCCGCAAAACTAGTGGGTTTTACAAAATATTATAGAACTGAAGTTTCTCATACTGCGCTGCTTAGAAGAAACATAACATTTTAGGATTTTAAAATATCGTTTTGTAGCAGAAACAGACAAACCGACCAAAATTTTTATTTTAAAAGTTAACCAAAATCTTGTCTTACAAATATCTTTGACTTTAACAAACAAGGTGGTTTGTTGGGGACATTTTATACACTTTTCTTCTCCATAAAAAAAAATATATATATATATATATATATATATATCACTATATTCAATAGATATAAATATAAAATATACAAACTTATTGCACGGAAGAACACAAATGCCGCAACATTTTTCCATTCCACTTAAATTTTTTTCTGCTTCTCTCATATCTGCATTAATTTGATCCATTCCTTCTTCAATACGATCCAGTTGTTCTAAAAAAAAATAAATATATAATTATTTATAAGATAAATAGATTGTGAAATATTTTATTTTTCTAAGTACTTAGGCATGCTCCGGTTATCGTATTTTTTTTCGAATTCGATTTGATTTCATTTTTAGGTGCTCTGGTTCTTGCAACATTGTTTCGTTTCATGCTGCTCAAACAGTTGACTTATTTTTTAGGCAAAACCAATAAACGTGATAAAATGCATTTTATATTTGCAATTACTTGTTTTGAATTCAGGAGAAAGCAGAAATAGCTGCTTGCAATCAACAGTAAACAGCTAATAAACCTGTTTTCAAGACAACAGAACTAACACCTTTTTCACTAATTGCTGGAATAGTTTGCGTATCGTTTGACATGTTTTTCCAACAATTAGTATTTTATGCCAACGACTATTTTTCAAGTTATGATATTTTGAAAATTTTCGAAAATCAACAAGTTTACTTTTTCCACGTTTGCCTCTTTGATTTTTCAAAACAGCTATACTTCAGAAAATATTAGATATTTAAGATAATCTCTGTGTACTCAGATAATGAATCATTTGTCCATCTTTTAAAACAAAGATTATCAATAAAAAAAGTTTGACCGACCATAGCTATTTGTTTTTTTCTTTTGCCCACCTTTAAAAACATACACATTTCGTATGCCCATCTCCCAAAAAAAAGTTATCGATGAAAGCCATTAAAAAAATTTAATTTAAAAAACCTGTGCCCACGCTTTAAGAAAGGTCACACTTGAGCTGCGTCACTATATGTCCAGATGGTATTCGACACAATAAAGAGAAATTAAAAGCTATTGAAACATTTCCCATTCCAAAAGGCCCCAAAGAAATTAAATCATTCTTAGGCTTATGCGGATATTACCGCAACTTTATTCCAAATATTGCAAAAATAGCAAAACCTCTCACTTTAGAAATAAAAAGGAGCAAAAATTAATATAAATATTATATAATAATTATATTATTATATAAATTATATTGCACATTAATTTTTTTTCGCATGGGTCCCACGGCCACACCTCCCGCCCAACCGACCGAGGGGCGCTGCCGTGTATCTAACGGCGAGAAGATAGACGCGATATAGAAAAGAGAACAGAGACGAGGAAACGAACATAATGTTAGGTAACTCTAATAAATATTAGTGTTAGTCGGATCTAATTATGTACTAAAAAAGTTAAAATTGATTGCTTTAAGAGCTCGGCAGAGAGTCAAGATTACAGAAAATAGGATTAGGTCTATTATAGTCAGAACATAATACTCTGTAAGGGTCATGCAATTTATAGTTAGATATACAATGATTTAAGATAAGAGGTGAATCCACTTGGAACCAAAAAGTAAAGCCGGCTAATCAAGTCGGGACTCTCAACATCACCACGAATAAGCTTACACATAAAGACTGTTCCAAGCATAGTTCTACGGTTAGCTAGGGACGGTAAATTAATTAAAATAGTCTACTGGAATAAGGAGGTAATATATGGTTTGCATCCCAATTTAGGCGCCGCAAGGCAGAAAGTAAGAATTTTTTTTGGACCGATTCAATGCGGTCCGAGTGGACTGCGTATTGTGGACTCCAAACAGGTCATCCATAGTCACGAATCGGACTCACTAACGAAATAAATAAGGTTTTAAAAATGTAAGGATCATCAAATTTTGTAGATCACCTTTTTATAAAAACAAGAACACCCCTGGCCTTATTGACAATAGTCGAAATATGGTCAGAAAATTTTAGTTTAGGGTCCAGAAGAACACCAAGATTATCAAGATTATTCTGTCAAAAAGGCACCCACTTAGAGTGTAAGTCGTGCGTATTGGATTGACACGACAAAAGGTCATAACTTTACACTTGGAGCCATTTAAGTTTAATACGGTATCACGGCACCATATTGTAAAGCTGTCAAGATCGGATTGTAAGTCCAAATGGTGCGAAATGTCTTTGTGCTGGAGGCATAATTTAAAATCGTTTGCGTACATAAGTAAATCCGTGCAGACACGGTAATATAATTGATCTACAAAGGTGCTGCAAATGAGGAGTGATAACATTTTAAAAAAGTTTTAGGATAGCCGACAATTTAGAGATTCCTCTGTAATTGCTTGCATCCAGTTTGCTACCTTTTTTGTGAAGAGGAATCACAGCGAACTGGACGCCCTTGTATAAGATTCCTACACCATCTAGGCACTGAATTCGGGAACCTGCGCTGTTCAGTGCAACACCTCGGATACCTATAGGTAGGTGGCTCGGCATTTTATCATCACCAGCTCCCCGAGGACCGACCATACAAAATCGTATTGCGTAACAAACACCATGGAGTTTCAGCGGAGGACATCATCGCATGCCTACAGAATGAAGGCTACCGCTTCTGGTCCTATAAACGGATCCCTTGCCCATGGCGCTGGAAGGCCGTCTTTTGCGACCGTTGTCAGATGCAACCAGCCTGCTGTTCATCCAATTCATTCGCCTGCCGCTACAGCTCCTAATGTAACTACCAACCTGGGCTCCAAACCGGAACATCTTTTTTCTAGGCTTGACCGAATGTTCTCGTTAGTGGAAACGTTGATGCAACTACTTCTGCAGACCCGCCCTTCGGCCTCTGCATTTAAAAATGTGTCCTCTTAAGATAGCAGCATGGAATTCAAATGGGGCCTCCTCGAAGACCAATGAGATCATCGCTGTTGTCAGAGACCCACTTCTCGCCCCGGTCCAACTTCAGGGGGCTTTACCCAACAAACTGTCAACCACCCGGATGACAGACATCACGGAGGTGCGGCGATCCTTGTTAGATCAAATATCTCTCATCCCACATATATATACTTTATATAGAAACGATTCCTTCTGCCTGTTACATACTTTTCAACGAATCTAGTATACCCTTTTACTCTACGAGTAACGGGTATGATAAAAAGTGTACGGCGTTATTCAATATGGACAGTAAGTTCAATATCATACGGGAAGATTTTTATTGTGATATTGGCAAGCTGAAGCTGGAAAGCTGCAATGTCGTTCTAATTGGATTCGGAAGTAACCGCGACTCCAATATAATAAAACCACTTGGACAATTTAAACAAAAAATTCTGATTGATGAAGAGTTAGATTTGTTAGATTTTTCAGTACAATCAATATGAAAAACGCATTTTCCACGTACCAGTTGCTGAATCCAGGAATAAATATACGTCGTTTGTGATACACCGAGGACAATATCAGTTTTTCGAAATACCCTTTGGATTTTCAAATTCGCCAGGCGAGAATATTTTGCCACGTCATTGCAATATTTCGGGATCTGTCCCGCAGAGGAATTGCATTCCCCTATGTAGATGATATTATTTTCACCGCTTAGACTGAAAAAGACGCTGTACAAAATTTGAAGGAAGTTATTGCCACGTGCAAAGAATATGGCATACAACTCAACTTGAAGAAATGTAATTTTCTGAAGACGCGCGTTCAATTTCTGGGCCACGTTATAGAAAATCTCTTTACTTTACTTTACTTTACCCTCTCCCGAGAAAATCGAAGCTGTATCCAAGGTCAAGACGTTCTTCAAAAAGAACGTTCTTTTGGCCTGACGGGCTATTTCAGAAAGTTTATACCAAATTACGCAGGAATAGCTAGACCTATAACTGAGTTGACAATGAAAAGCGCAAAATTTAAATTTGGTTTGGACGAAGAAAATACAGTTAATATTTTAAAAAAGTTACTAACTGAGAACCCTAATATTTTTAATCAGACTTTCGAGACGGAAGTGCATACAGAGGCGTCAATTGATTGGTTCTATTATAGAAGAAGTCGACGATGGTTTATGTCAAAAAAGACCACAGATGCACAGCGTAAATACAGCAGCTATGTGTTAGAAATATTGACAGTCATCTAAGTTTAGGGTGTTTTTGTTAGGCATTCATTTTAAACTCGTAACAGACTGCTACGCATTTATGCACCAGGGTGCTTCGCTGGATTCTTTTTCTGCAAGAATATAAGGAAGGAAGAGCTGAGGGCAATCCCTCGCTACAACTAAAAACAAAATATTGAAGGAGGACCCAAATACAAAATGATCAGGACTATTAAGCTGAAGGAAGACCCCAACAGAAAGTAATCAGCACAACTAAACGGAAGGAAGACTCCAACGGAAAGTGTCGGGAGCAGAAAATAATCTTTAAAGAAAAATTTAAAAAAAAATAAGAGCAGATATAGGGAATACTATAAAGTTGAAAATTTAAAATCAATTAAAGAAAACAATCTGGAAAAGGTAATAAATAGTTTTGAAAATTTAAATTTAACAATTGTAACCGGAGGTTCAGCACCAACGTTTTCTGCAGGCGGGATATCTAGCGCCTCTAATCTGACAATGGAATTAATTAATAAATGTATACTTGGGTGAAGTGACCAGAAAAATGGAAGGGATAGAAGGCAGTTAAACGCTAGCAGAACTGTAGTGGAGGATTACAAAATACAAAGAATTGACCCAACTATAAAATGCTAAACTACCCTAGAAGTGTTAAATCCTTACCAAAGTTCACAGGTGAAATAACCCAATATGTAGGCTGGAGATAAGCGGCAGAAACTGCCATGAGTCTATATAAAATTCAAAGCGAACAATATTTTATCGATTTAACAATTCTTCGTAATAAAATCATGGGAGCAGCACATGATGCTCTAACTAACCATGGTACCCTTTTATACTTTTAAGCAATTCTTTCCAGATGGGATTTTATTTACAACTATAAAAGACCAATCCACATTCTCGAATCAGAATTAAGCATCCTTAGACAGGGACGCTTTGTATTACAGAATTCTACAACGAAATAAATAAAAAAATGGCATTACTCATAAATATGGAAAGGAGAGTGAAATAACCAAAGAAACAAAAAAAACATTAGAAGCAACGCTCTCAGAATTTTTATTTCCGGATTGAACGGTTCAATCTCAAAAACACTCTTTTCCCTGAACCCAACAGACAACAGACTTGCCAAATGCTCTGGCAAAGTGTCAGGAAGTAGAGTCTAACAACTTTCGAGCCCAATTTGCAAATAGGTATTATGGATTTAGGAATGAAAGGAAATAAGGAAAACAACTTAAGATTTAATCCAGTAGATTCCAGGCAACATAATAATATATGAAATAGATTGAATAATAATTGGAATAGTAATCAGAACAACATTCAGAATAATAATTGGCCGACAAACGGGAACTTTGGACAAAATAATAATTGTAATTTGAATAACAATTCTAAGGCATAACCCCCACCAGAACCAATGCAAGTAGATAGTCCCATAAGGTAAGAAAATCGTCCTAATAATAACTACAGTCGTGAGAGTAACGATCATCTCGTTCGCAACCACAAGGCAAGCATCACAACAGTAATTTTGATTTTTACCCTTTGCTAGGTCATCACTTGTACGGCCATTAAAACCAGCGCACTTAGTAGTCATTTTTGGCTGCTCAGGTTTTATAACCTGGCAACAATTTTTATAAAAGCAGACAACATTTACTGTTTCCATATTTATCTGAAATCAAACCACTGTGTACGAAAACACAAGATCAAAAACTTTTAAGCGAGCTGTTAAAATAACCGCACTAAAGCAGTCTGCACGCTGAGAAGTTTAGATTTTGTGTAAGAGACCGAAAGAGAGAGAGAGTGCAGTTTATGTGCATGCAAAAACAACAAACACCACTGCGAACAACGCACAAAAAGGGAGAGTAAACAAAACACAAAGACGAAAATTGCAAAATACTTTGTATATTTGTTTAAACTACTGCACAAATCACAAAAGAATCACTCGCGAAGCGAACGTATCATTAATAATTATGTTTAAATATATGATAATTAAAGAAGATTATCAAAAACCACGGCTGGTTTGACAAACACAAAATAAAAATCGGGGCGCAAAAAAAACACGACCGTTCGCTTTGAAAGCTAATAGACGATCAATACCCAGCACAAAAAACAGAACCTCAAACCGCATTAAAAAGAGAAGCAACTGGGACCGTAAGGCAACCACCCCAGAAATAAATGAGAATGAATAACAATGATGAGGATCATTTTTTAGATCAGAACCCGACAGAGGAATGCCTCATATAACCAGAATTGACAGAAAAAAAAAAAAAAAAAAAAAAAAAACAACTAAAAATATTAATTGGGAATTTATGAAAAAAAAAAGAATTGCCAACTTACAAGAGAGTATCTACAGTTCATGGATACTCAATTATAAAATATTACCATATATGTAGCTAAAATAGATGCAGAAAAGAGTATTATGGAATATAATTAAATAAAAAACTGCTCGAACACAATGAGGAAAAAAAGATTTGTGTTTAATTGAGGAAAAAATGAGAAATGAATTAAAAGAAAATATTATAAAAATGACATTTATGAGCAAAAAGCATTTAAATCCAAAACGGTAATGAGCGATAGAAAGTTATAGCTTAGGATCAAAGAATCCTGAGCACGCCAACGTTGAATTTTCCGACAAAGAAAAAAAAATTAATAATTATTCCAAATCAAATAAAAGATTTCGCAAATAAGATTATTAATAAAATTTAAAAGGAGCCATCTAAAACAAATATGCAACACCCTTTTCGAATATATATTCGAGGAGAAATAAATACTGACAATGATAGGGTAATTTAGAGCAAGAAATATCCTTATGCTCTGTCAGTCTAAGATTTCGTTAATAATGAAATCGATAGAATGCTAAAGAAACAAATTAAAAGAACAAGAAGAAGCCCTTATTATTCACCAGTCTTAGTGGTGCCCAAAAAGGGTCAAAATTAAGATGGAACGCTAAAACATCGACTAGTAATTGATTATAAAAAACTAAACGAAAACACAATACCGCACAGAAAAGTCAAAATATTTCTCAATAATTGATTTGGAATCAGGAATCTTAATGAAAGAGTCAGATATCGAAAAAAACAGCCCTTTCTATTATCAACGGGATATTGGAATTCTTACGTATGCCATTTGGGTTATCAAACGCATCTAGAATATTTCAAAGAGCAATGGACGATATATTACGAGAACAAGTAGGAAAAACTTTCCATGTTTATTTAGATGATATAATAATATTCTCAAATACAACTGAACAACATTATACCGATCTAATTCAAAAAATTAATATTTTATTACAAGCTAATATGAAAATATCTCTTGAAAAATCTAAATTCTGTAAATTAGAAACAGCATTTTTTGCTTATATTGTTTCTCACAATGTAATTAAATCAGATCCGGAAAAAAATTTCTACAATTATGAAGTATCCGCCTCCACAAAACATTAGAGAGAGACGCATCAGATGTACATACCTATCGTAGCGGTTTTATCACAGGATAATAAACCAATTACTTTAATGTCTAAAACTTTAAATAAAACCGAACAACTTTATGCCACGAATAAAAAACAATTCTTAGCCATTGTTTGGCCTCTTAAAAATATCAGAAATTATTTATATGGAGTAATCGCTATAGAAATAATTAAAAAAAACAATAATTAATACAAACAGCGATATAGAACAATCAAGCTCAGATCAAAATACACCCGTAAACCATTAAATCAGTTTCAGCAACAACTGATATTAACAATGGGGAGGTATAGATGAGTCGTTAAGAGTTTTTGATAAGACACGACATATAATCGAATATGACACACCAGAAAATTTAGTAGGAATATTAAGAGAATATCTACCACCAAACATAACGGTAGGAATTCATTGCACATTAGAAGATCTTTATCATATTCATTCATTCATATTCATAAAATTCCTATTGGGAAGCTCACTTCAACTAAAGAAGAAGAAAAATAACTCGATATTTATTACGCGCAAAATCTTATTTTCTTAACTTGCATTGACGCGTATTCAAAGGTCCTAGTAGTAAAAGAAATACGAAATAAACTAAACATCGAGAATAAAGTAATGGAATTACTTCAACAATTTCCTCACGCCAAAGTAATTATGACTGATAATGAACCAAGCTTCACCTCTGCTCAATTTAAGTCCTTTGCACCAAGGTTTGGTTTAACTCTATATTTCGCGGACCCCAGACACAGTACCTCTAACGGACAAATTGAAAGAGCACATTCAACATTAACAGAATTAGCTCATTGCATAAAGGAGCATTTAATCTCATTGACTATTTAGAAATAATTATTAGAGCTGCAAAAGAATTGAATCAGAGCATTCATCTACAACAAATCAATAAAATATAATAAAATTGAACACAAAAACATTTCAAAAATATTAAAGAACACTCAACAAAAAAGGTTAGAAACACATTATAAAGTAAGGAAAAGGAATATCATGTAGGGGAAGTAGTTTATGAAAAGAAATAATAAAAAAAAAGAAATAAACTAAAAAGTAGATATAAGAAACAGGTTGTTCAGGAAAACTTACCTAACAAAATGATAATCAATAGTAGAAACAGAATTATTCACAAAGACAATATTAAGTTTTAACAAATATTATCCTTCTTTTAAAATTACAGAAAATAAATGACTCAATTGAAAACAATAACAATACTAAATAAAGAACTTTTAATTATTTATATCAAATACTCTGTAATAACAAGTAAATGCGAAATTTATTATGACAGATCCATTTCACATAATATATAAAATTACTAATAAGTAATTAGGTCGCAAAATGCGAAAATACTTTCTATGAAATATCTTATATTCAGAACGAACTTTTTAATAACTTTAGTGTTTTAAGTAGAGATAAAACCGGTTTTACCCGCTTACTAAATGAAGAGAAATCAATTTGCACTAAAATACGAGAAAAAAATAAGAATATAGATATTATTCAAGAAGGTGCCATTCTAATAAATGTAAATAATATTGTAAACAATTCTCATTTAGACGGGTCATATTTAAGAACCTTCAACGGCACAACTACAATAAATAATAAATAACACCAATTTAGAAAACATAATACTTGAGTCACAACCACTAACCATTTTAAGAATCTGAAAATTTCGTATTATATAAAATCCAAAAATTCAGAACTTACTCTTGACAACATTAATATTTTAAACCCATTTATTAAAATATACACTTGGAAAATATCAATTTAATTTATATTATTAATATCCTAGAAGCAATAGAACTTATTAAAAACCGAAGAGGCAAATTTATAATCTGCTCCGACTCTCCATCAGCAATAGATTCAATCCAAAATACAAATAATAACAACTTTTACCCCAGCAGAATACGATCGCTAATAACGCAACATGCAACCAAAATTAAAATAATGTGGGGATTCCTGGCCATTCAGGAATAAAAGGAAATGAACTAGCCGATCAAGCTGCAAAATCAGCAATCAATATGCCACTTATCCTCACCCCAAACATAAATACCACAGATATAAAAAAAACAGCTTAAAGCCGACCTTGCGACGAAAAATAAAGAAAACATAATAAACTGCAGTCCATGGTACCAATCTATTAATACGAACACCTTACACACATGCGATTACCTCAAACAATCTCCCCCAAATTGGACCAGACTCGACCAAATAAAAATAATACGACTTCGACTAGGACACACAAACATAACCCACCAACACTACCTAAATCCCAATTCAATACCAACTTGTCCGTTTTGCCAAGGAGATATTTCAATAAGCCACATATTAAACTCTTGCCCATCCGTCCTCCTACAAGCCAAACAAGATATATTTAACAACACCAACCCTCTAGACCTTCTTAGCAAGCCCAATCCAGATAACATACAAAAACTCATACTTTTCCTCAAAAAAACCAAATTATACCACAAAATCTAAAAACAAAACAGGCAACTGTACATAACAAGCCAGCAATTAGTTAGCAAATTAGATATTAACTAAATTAAGATATAATAAAATTGTAAATAAATATAGCTGTAAGCCCCGTAGCTAATGCTATACTATCTAAGTTAGTCTAGTTTTGAAAACAATTCTATCAATCATAATAAATAAATAAATAAATATTATTAATTTTAATCATTTTGTATTTTATTACTACATTAATAATAAAATATCAGGAATGTAACCAAACCAAAACGGCCAGAACTAGAAAAACCAAATACTGAGAAAGAATTTTTAACAGAATTAGGTGAGCGTTTAAACGAAATTCAAAATGTAGCAGGCGCGTCATTTTAGAAGGGGGAGAGTTATCCAACCCGTAAAAATAGCACTATACCCCAGTTGATAGACAAATTTCAAACTCCAATCATAGCAGCATTTACTTTGCCCGTGTTTTTGTCGTCAGCACTTAGCCACCCGATAAATAACGAACCTTAAAGTAAACACAACTTCCGCTTGGAGACCAAGCCATGATCAATTTATTGCGCTTCAATCAAACTGCACCAGTCAGCATATCTCAATTTCGCAATGCAGTGAAATAATTTCAGTATAAAGCTTTTATCCTAAACATATTTGAAAGTTCAAGAAATTTCATAAGAAGTTGATTGCATCAGGATTAAGAATTAGAAGATCAGTCTGATTCGGGACAAGATCGAGAACGGCTTCCAATTAAGGATAAGCAATAAACCTGCGTCGTGTAATAGTATAAGTGAAAAAGCTTATCATCAAAAAAAATAAAAATAAAATAAAATAAAATTTTTTTTTTTAAATAATTAAACACTAACTATTTTAATCTTCATATGATTATGCCATTCCTGTATTCATATATGTGGTTGTACCTGAGCCTTCAGAAATCGAGTATCGTATAAAACTTGGATTGAAGTCCGATTATATGCCTATTAGTGTTACAATGTTTTGGCTGCTACTCTTTATAGCTGTACTGGAGTACAGTGGTCATTATGCACTTACCCATCATCATTGGATGTCATGCAAATGCACATCACGTGATAAGGGGCAGCAGCGACGTAAATCAAGGAGGTGAGTCACTCTTAGAATTTATCTTGAATAACAATCAAGAAATCCTAAATGTCGGAAATGTTCCGACATTCGCCAGGTCCCAATGGAATCCCTGGCTGTGTGCTCAGATTCTGTGCGGAAGCCTTGTGCAAGCCTTTACTGAAACTGTTTACCTTATCTTCGGAATCTTCACAATTCCCTCATATATGGAAGGAGTCCTTTGTGATTCCTCTTCACAAAAAAGGTAGCAAACTGGATGCAAGCAATTACAGAGGAATCTCTAAATTGTCGGCTATCCCAAAACTTTTCGAAAATGTTATCACTCCTCATTTGCAGCACCTTTGTAGATCAATCATATCACCGTGTCAACACGGTTTTATGATACGCAGATCTACAACCACTAACCTCTTGGAGCTAACTTCTTTCGTAATAGAGGGTTTCAAAAATAATCTTCAAACAGATGTCATCTACACTGATTTTAGTAAAGCATTTGACTCTGTTAATCATTACCTTCTAATAAAAAAACTTGATCTTATAGGTTTCCCTGTTGATCTTCTAAATTGGATTTCAAGCAATTCACAACAAGTTCTCTTTAAAAATTCGTTATCTTCTATTCTCCGAGTCACATCCGGTGTCCCACAAGGGAGCCATCTTGGTCCGCTTCTTTTTACCTTATTCATTAACGACCTCCCCTTAATAATAAAACATTCGCGTGTACTTATGTACGCAGACGATGTTAAATTATGCCTCCAGTACAAGGACACTTCTTGCCATTTGGACTTACAATCCGATCTAGACCTATTTCAAATATGGTGCCGTGATAATGTTATCATTATTAGAGTTAAATGGCTCCAAGTGTAAAGTTATGACCTTTTGTTGTGCCAACCCAATACGCACGACTTACACTCTAAGTGGGTGCTCTCTGGACAGAATAACACGAGTTGATGATCTTGGTGTTCTTCTGGACCCAAAACTAAAATTTTCTGACCATATTTCATCTATTGTCAATAAGGCCAGGGGTGTGCTTGGTTTTATAAAAAGGTGGTCTAAGGAATTTGAAGACCCTTACTTGACTAGAACCTTATTTATTTCGTTAGTCCGTCCGATTCTCGAGTACGGATCACCTGTTTGGAGTCCACAATACGCAGTCCACTCGGACCGCATTGAATCGGTCCAAAAAAACTTCTTACTTTTTGCCTTGCGGCGCCTAAATTGGGATGCAAACCATATATTACCTCCTTATTCCAGTAGACTACTTTTAATTAATTTACCATCCCTAGCTAACCGTAGAACTATGCTTGGAACAGTCTTTATTTGTAAGCTTATTCGTGGGGATGTTGAGAGTCCCGACTTGATTAGTCGGCTTAACTTCTCGGTTCCAAGTAGAGTCACTTGAAACTATATACCCCTTATCTTAAATCATTGTAGATCTAATTATGAGTTGCATGACCCTTACAGAGTTTTATGTTCTGACTATAATAGACTTTATCCTATTATCTGTAATCTTGACTCTCTGCCGCTATTAAAGCAATCGATTTTATCTTTTCTATTACATAATTAGATCCTACTAACACTAATATTTAACATAGTTATTCCACATTATATTCATTTCATCGTTCCTATTCTATTTTTTATATCGCGTCTATATCTTCTCGCGAATCGAGACGTACGATACACGGCAGCGCCCCTCGGTCGGTTGGGCGGGAGGTGTGGCCGTGGGACCCGTGCGAAAAATTAAAAAAAAAAAAAAAAAAAAATTTGTTTCCAGGGTAAGATCTGAGGTTCTGGACATTACACTTTCCAGCAGATCAGTGGCATCGCATATAAGCGACTGGCACGTATCTCCTGAGGAGTCAGTGTCAGATCACAGAATTATTCGTTTTAACATAGGACTAAATCTAGAATGCAGCGAGCTTAGGCGCAATCCCAGGAATACGAACTGGGAAGGGTTCAATGCCTCCTTACTGCGAGATCCAGTTACTGGGGTAACCGTGAAACTCCGTACAACTCTAGAACTGGAGGCCGCCGTAGAAGACATTAACTCGTGTCTTACCAAACGCGTTTAGAGAAAACTGCTCCGTTGGCCGAGCCAAGAGGGAAAAAGATGCTTCATGGTGGAACGACCAATTGGAGAAGTTACGGAAAGCGACCAGGCGTCTCTTTAACAAAGCAAAAAGAGAAGGGAACTGGGATGCCTACCGGAATAAACTGACCATGTATAACCATGAGATCAGGAAACCCAAACGACGGAATTATAGAACCTTCTGTGAGGCAATAGTAAACACATGTGAAGGCGCTAGACTTCACAGAACAATTTCCAAAGGAGTGCAAGAGTCAAATCAGGCACTACGAAAGGAGGATAACTCCTATACTATAGGAAGTAAGGAGAAACTTGAGCTTTCCGGGAAGCACGCTTCAAACGGCACAAAGTAGACTGCGTGCTACCGATTGAGCCAAAGCAAAATCAATAGTAACAACGGAGAGATTAAGATGGGCAATTGGTACATTCCAGCCGTACAAATCTCCGGGTCCAGATGGCATTCAGCCAATCCTGCTACAACGAGCGCTAAATCAGCTCGCAGTGCCGATCAGGAAAACACTGATCAGCAGCCTAGCTTTAGGACACATACCTACTGCCTGGAGTATAGCAAAAGTGGTCTTCATTCCAAAAGCTGGAAAGAAAGACATCACTGATCCGAAGTCGTTCAGACCCATCAGCTTGACATCGTTTTTGCTAAAAACGTTGGAAAAGCTAGTGGATGTCAGCATCCGCTCCAACGGACGCAACATGCCTACACGGTGGGCATTAAGGATTCACTGACTCATAAGGAAGTGGCGTTATGTGCCTTCTTAGACATACAGGGTGCTTTCGACAATATCTCCCATGCGGCTGTCAACGCATCTCCGGCAAAAAGAGATGGATGAAGTCACTACTGGCATCAATGCGTGACATGGCCACTAGAGGAGGACAGTCGTCCACAGTCGTTGCCCTCAAGGGGGTGTCCTCTCACCACTCCTGTGGAGGGGTTTACTTTGGCGGGGTATACAAGGCTATGCTGACGATATTGTCATTATAGCCAGAGGTAAATATGAGGAAACACTCTGCGATATCATACAACCTGGCCTCAATATGACCAGCGAATGGGGCAAGGAAGTAGGCCTGAGCCTAAGTCCTAGCAAAACTATTATTGTTCCTTTCACAAATAGGTACAAGCTATAGAGAATGAAGGCAATAACCCTGTCAGAATGTCGCATAGACGCCAGCAAAGAAGTTGAGTATCTTGGGATAACCCTCGACTCCAAACTTAGCTTCAAAACTCATGTCGATAACACAATTGATAAGTGCACAGAGCACACTGGAAAATCGTGGGGAACCTCACCACGCATAATAAGATGGCTGTACCTCATGGTAGTCAGACCCATACTAACCTATGGAGTAATAGCCTGCGGTGATAGAGCACGCCTTAGAACCACTAAGGCAAAACTCCATAAGCTGCAGAGAATGGCCTGCGTATGCATGACAGGAGTAATGCGTACCTGTCCCACTGCAGCCCTAGAAGTACTAATGCAGGTGACGCCGCTTCATATCGTCATTGAAATGAAACGGAAAGCCACCCTAATAAGAATTGAGGGATACACACGGATCCCTCACCGACGAGGGAATTGGGCTGGGGGTTGTAGGCCCCAGGTTAAAATACCACGAATCAATGGGCAGATACATCAGCATTTTTCAAGCTCCAGTCTGTGCTATTGAACGCTGTGCGGAGTTTAATCTGCAAAGGAACTATCGTGGCAAGGACATTGCTATACTGTCTGATATTCAAGCAGCCATAAACGCGCTCAGCAAAGCTAAGATAACATCTAAGCTAGTAAATGAAGTGAGGACAGCCCTAGACAAACTGGGAGCTGTCAACAAACACACAATAAGGTGGGTCCCGGGTCGCAACAACATCCCGGCAAATGAGCTAGCGGACAACCTAGCCAGGAAAGGGGCAGAGAACCCTCTAATTGGGCCCGAACCATTCTGTCGTGTTGGTCACCACAAAGTACTGGGCTTACTTAAGTCAATAGAGGAAGAAAAACGTCTGTCCTTCTGGGAACACCTACCAGGACTTAGGCAGTCTAAGATTCTCCTTCGTGAATATAACCACAAAAGATTCAAGACCTTAATGACACACGGGAAAAACACCGTGCGCATTTTAACTGGCCTTCTTACGGGGCACTGCCGACTTCGCAGTCATTTGCATAAGATTGGCATTGAAGACAGTGAACTCTGTCGCTTCTGGTGCATGGAGGAGAAGAGGTCGGCACATATTTAATGTAAAAAATTTCTGTAGTTTATCCTTATGAACTTTTTGTTTCTTGTTCTTATCATTCTTTATTATTATATTATCATTTCCTATAACTTCTATGACCTCAAATGGTCCTAATTAAGAGGGATCTGACTTATGGCCTGTTTCAATAAATACGTGCCGTAGATCGTCTCGAGTTAAAACAGTAAACGAAATATGGAAGCCAAACGTTCCAATCTGTTTTTGGTCACCATCCAGACCTAGTCTATCGATCGACCCTTCAGCAACGTAGCCAGAAACTTTGTACAACAAAGTTGCACTTCTGCAATACGGAGAGCCGGAGTCAGTGGAATCGTCGCTGCAATATGAAAGCACATGGGGCCGACGCATGATCGACGGAAGCTACTTGGGACCAGCAAGCAACCAAAACATGTACAACCAACCGGTCCACTTTTAGAATTCCTGGCTTTACCCTCCACACTGCCAACCACCCGGATGACAGCCGTCGCGGAGGTGCGGCGATCCTTATTAGATCACTCATCTCCCATCAACTCTTCTCCACCCTGTCGGAAAATCACATCCAGGCAGCAGTTATCCAGCTGACGGCAAGCAGGGGTACTTTTAACATTGCCTCAGTATACTGCCCTCCTAACCTCAGGTGGACGGAGGCTGACGTTGAGCTTATCATCTCTCAATTTGGCACAAAGTTCCTAGCGGCAGGTGATTGGAACGCAAAGCACAGATGGTGGGGAAACTACAGGATGTGCACTAGAGGCAGGGTGCTGCTCTCCGCTCTGGCGGGCAAAGGTATTGACATTGTTGCAACTGGAGAAGCTACTTGCTATCCCTTTCGAACAAGTGTCACTCCAAGTGCAATTGATTTCGGGATCTCCAAAGGATTCAGACAGCAAGAAATCAACGTGCAAACCCTGACAGAACTGTCGTCTGACCATCTCCCCCTGCTGTTTGTGCTGGATGAAGACGCTCAGCTTTTCAAAGGTGTCACTAAAATGCTGTCACCTACTGCAAATACTGTGGCCTTCAAGGAGCACATCGAGGCCACAGTTGATCTCAACATCCCCATTGACACATGCAGTAGTCTGGAAGCTTATGTAGATTACCTCGTAGCTACAATCGCGGAAGCAGCACGGAGGGCCACACCTCCCCCACATCAAGCTCGTCACACGACCGCAAGGAGGGCTCCCATCTTGAGCTTGGAGGCTAGGGAGCTGCTCTCCCACAAAAGGAGCCTCAGGAGACGGTATATCGCCACAGGAGATCCGAACATCAAGCAGCTATACTCTAGTACCACAAACAGACTGCATCGTTTGCTAGCCAGGACCCGACGAGATAATCTGGATACCCTGCTTGAGGGTATTGGCCCAGATAACAACAGCAACTTCTCGTTATGGAGGCTCACAAGAAATATCAAGAGGCAGCCGATGTTTCAATCTCCCATCCTGAGTCAAAGTGGCCTCTGGCTCAAGACGGACGATGAAAAAGCGAGGGCATTTGCTTTGCACCTGACCTCCACCTTCTTGCCCTTCAACCTAACAGACGACTCAAACCGCGTAGAAATCAATAATTTTCTGGACGCTCCGACTGTACCGGCTCGCCCCATTAGGCATACCACTCCGCAGGAAGTCATGATGCAGCTGAAGGCGCTACACATCAAGAAAACCCCTGGTTACGATAGCATCGACAACTGTGCTGCGAAGTCTCTGCCACGCAAAGGAGTCCTAGCCTTAGTAAAAATTTTTAATGCCATGCTAAGGCTAGGGCACTTTCCAAGGCAATGGAAGCGAGCACGTATCATTATGATACCTAAAGCCGGAAAGCCGCCAACGCAGATCGATGCATATCGCCCAATCAGCCTGCTATCAACATTCTCTAAGATCTTTGAGAGAATACTCTTAGCCCGCCTGATGGAACTGCCGCAAGTAGTGAACCATATACCTCCACACCAATTTGGTTTCAGGAAGTCCCACGGCTGCCCTGAACAAATACATCGACTGGTAAACCAGGTGACGCATGGCTTCGAGCACAAACTCTACACGGTCGGCGTCTTTCTAGACGTGAAGCAAGCGTTTGACAAGGTGTGGCATGAGGGCCTTCTATACAAGATGAAAACTCTCCTTCCTGCTCCCTACTATGCCATCCTGAGATCGTTCATCTCTAATCGGACGTTCGACGTTGCAGTGCGTGATGCTCGATCCAGCCTGGAGGAGATTCATGCAGGAGTTCCACAGGGAAGTGTTCTTGGGACCTTCCTATACACCCTGTACACTGCTGACATGCCATCTCCCGCAAACAACGCCGAAGTCCCCCCGGCTCAGCTGCTCCTGGCCACTTACGCCGATGACACTGCCATGCTGGCGTCTCATCCTTCACTGCAAACTGCCTCCAACGCGGTCCAGGATTGGCTGCACGCAATCGAAAAATGGACTGCCAAATGGAATGTGGCCATTAACTCCTCAAAGTCAGCCTGTGTAACTTTTTCCCTGCGACCCGGAACCTGCACAGATCTGACCTTCAATGGAAGCCCTATCACCAATGCTAGATCGCACTGCTACCTAGGAGTTCATCTAGATCGGAGACTGACCTGGGGGGCCCACATCACGTCGGTCAAATCAAAGTCACTGGCGAAGCTAAAAAAGCTCGACTGGCTCTTCCACTCCAGCAAACTTCAAATGAGCTCTAAGGCTCTTTTAATCAAAGCCATTCTCGCTCCAACGTGGAGTTATGCCATCCAGGTGTGGGGAACTGCCGCCAAATCCCAGCTTAATAGGCTCCGTGTGGTCCAGTCAAGAGCTGCACGTCACGCATCTGGACTCCCCTGGTACGTGACGAACATAGTCATCGAAAGAGATCTGAAAGTTACCCTTCTTGGGGATCAGATTAATTTCCACAGCAGCCGTTATGCCGACAGGCTTATGGCCCACCCGAACCGACTAGCAACTATCCTAGCTGATCCCATCTCTCTCCGAAGACTGAAGAGGGTACACCCCAGCGATCTCCTTACCCGGAGGATAACATAACATATTACATTTTCTTTTGTACTTTATAATTAAGATACCACTTGGTCTCATTTATCTTTATCACACATTAGGTTAAGTTCAGAGGAATTACTGAACGATTCCTTTTGAAATCTTAATAAATAGAATTAGTTACTCCAAAAAAAAAAAAAAAAAAAAAACAATAACGAAACAATAAAGTTATTTAAACCAAACCAAACCTTCTGGTATTCTAATAGAACTTTTCCTCAGGTAGTCCCTCGGAACGGATATATTCGTTAAAGGTTTTATGGCTTCTTTTTACTGTTCCCGCTATCTGGTAGCGTTGTGATGTAGAAGTTATATTGTCTATCTTCAAAAATTTAGAAAAAATATTTCATTTAAAATAGAGTTTTTATATTCAGTTCACATGGGTGTAATGAACTTCCTTATTGGACCGTACTTCAGAATAAAAGATTAAAATAAAGCTTTTGCCATAGTTGCGTTTATATTTGCAATTGGCCACAAAATATTTTGTAAGATCACATATTAAAGTTCCAACGTAATTGTTGCCATTTTCTGATAACGGAGCAATTGTGTTCACTATCACTGTATCGAAATCTTTGATTGGTATAGCAGTTATCGTTAATGGAGTTTTAGTATAAATTCTCGATTTAGATTTTTGGCATTTGTCGAATTTACGTACGTATTCTTTTAACGAACGAGTCATATTACTCCAATAGTAATGTCTTTTTACTCTGTTTAAGGTCATTACAATTCCTGTATGACCTTGTCGTCGCGGGGTGTTAACAGTATCTCTACTTGATCTTTTATATTTTCTATAATGGTCATAGGCTTGAGTATCGCTACTCTTAATGTATTCAATATTTTATTGCCCAGTTCTTTCAAGGAATCAATTGAAATTACTTCAAGTGTCTTTTCGCTCGGTGCCAACTTGAGTTGGCTGATCCTGAGTATACTGGCTTCTTTTTGATTCTTTTGGAAGAACTGACCTAAATCTAGTTCTCCATTAGCACACAGATCGCTAACATCAGTTCTTGCTGTAACTTGTATTCCACGTTTAAGAAAAGTTCAGTTCGGATATGTTTATCCTAGATAGGGCATCTGCCTCAATATTGACTTGCCCTTTTGATAAAGTCGTATTCTTCTAATTCTAACCGCATACGGGTAAGCCTTGAAATTGGATTTACCATTGAAAATAAATACGTTAAGGCTCTGTGGTCTGTTTTAATTGTGAACTGTTTTCGATAAATATATAGTCGAAAATGTGATATTGCCCAATGAATTGCTGCCAATTCTTGCTCTGTGGGGCTCTTATTACTTTAACCTTTTATGAATGTGAAGTTGGAGTATGCTACGGTTTTGAATTAATACTGCTCCACACGCTTGTTTGCTTGCATCTGTCGTTATACTAACTTCTTTGGTAAAATCAGCATATTGTAATAATGTTGGTTCTATTAGTTTTGTTTTTAAGTATAAGATTGTGTTTTGGCATTTAACTGTCCATTCGAAAGGGAAATTCCCTTCAAATATTCTTGTTGTGTCCCGGGAATATACGGCAAAATGTTTGATACAACTTCTATGATAGTTGCAAAATGCAACGAAACGTCTAGCGCTGTCCGCATCATGGGCCACTGGGTAGTTTGCAATGACATCATATTTTTTTCATCCGGAAGTATTCCCATATCTGCGCATATGTGAATTTAACGGGATGCCTCTCGGCCTAACCAACACTCCAGCTACCTTTGAGTGCCTAATGTATGTTCTCTTCTCCGGTGCTGCTTGGATCACTTGGTTCAGAAGCTAAACGAGCCTTCGCATGGTCACCAACGGTTCACGATACCTTCGAAACGCTAAAAGTCAAACTCACGTCACCACCGTCTAACATTCCCGCCCCGGAGGGGTTAGGCAACCATGGTGCAAGCGCTGTTTTGAGTCAACATCTTCTCGACCAAAAGCATGTATAATTACAGCAAATCGTTTAGTGCGGCGAAACGCAACTACTGTGTCACTCGGCGAGAACTGCTAGCCGTGGTCCTACCCACTAACCATTACCCAATTTGTCGAAAATTCACAATACGCACTGATCACTGGTGCCTCCGATGGCTGTCTAACTTTCGAGAGCTGGGAGGACAATCAGCTTGATGGATGGACCGATTCCAGCAGTACGACGCGATTCTACCCGGTAGAATTCGCAGTGGGAGAAGGGGTTTTTCTGTACTCTAACGAAAACCGCCCAGCCTAGCGCCACCCTTCCGGTGGAAATAAGTGACGGAATAATAAGACTCTCTTGTAAATGTTTTCTTTCTCTTCGCTCTTTTCGTTGTTGAGATATAACCCGAAAACGACCGTGTGGCCGATTCAAGTTCTGGCGAGGGTTAGGGTAGGGGTAAGTTCCGCTCGGCTTTCCTTATCGTAGGTACTTCCTACGCCGAAAAAGCGTTACAATATTTTATTATCCCATGCTGATCAAGTTTAATTTACTGAAAGATAACTCCAAGGCCGCAATTTATGTATGTACATAGAATCTATAAACGATCATAGTATATATGTAAAACTGATTCTGTGTCAAAAATTCAATTATTGTTTATAGCATTACAAATGCAAATCTTCATATCCAAGATTATCTTACCTCCTTGCTCATCCAACATAACAATACTTCGCATTCCAACTTCCGCGCTCTAAATAGAAATACATTTGCATTTTGAAATCATTAGAATTTCAAACATAAAATAAAAACATGAGAGAATTCTATAGTCGAGTTTCCCGACTATGAAATACCCGTTACTCATCCAGTGCGAGCGCACACGAGAAAATTCAACATTCTTGTAGACATATTTGACAAGTTGACAAAAAAATAATAAAATTAAAAAACTTTGAGAGTTTTGGGCAGTTTGCAAGCGGGAACAATATTATTGTTAGCATATCAATATAGTTAGTGTCAAAAAAACTGCTAGCATATTGATAGAAATTGGAAAGACAAAAACTTAAATGAACAAAATTCAAAACATTTTTCAGAAGTGTTACTTGGCAGTTTTGGACGTTAACGTGGGCGTGGTAAATAAATTTCTTGCATACACATTGAATTGGGCAACACTAATAAAATGAAAAAAAAAATTCTCAAAATGTGGGCGATTTCTGAGCGTTAAAGTTGCAAATCTTTAAAAATTTACAAGGCTAATCAAAATAACAAATCATTTTTCAAAAGTATGGTTTTGGGCGCCTTGTGGACATTAGAGTGGGCGAGGCAAAATAAAATTTACAAGACTAAAAATAAAATGAAAATATACCAAAACGTATTCCAAAACTGTATGCGCGGCGGACGTTACCAGATCGACTCGGCTATTGGCAAGTGGGAAGCGCTTCCTCCTACATGTTATATACATTTCAAAAACTACAGTATACCGTTATATTCTTCGAGTAACGGATATAAACAACGGTGCCATTTTAAATAATATTAAAATAAATAAAATGTACATGCGTACTCACAAAAATAAAGCCGACATTGAGAATCATGGCTTAATGTGAGTTAAGGTCATTTGCGTTAGGCTATTTTTATTTTAATTCCTTTATACTAATTAACTACTAGAAGCTTATAATTGTTAATAAAGTACTTATACTTTATTTTAAAATGATATGGTATAACTTCTTATATTAAAACTGAAAATTTTCATATTGTATAATGAAATAGTACATGGCTTAGTTTCAGTTGGTATTAGAACAAGCCCCACCGACTCATTGCTTTGTTTGGTGGTAAATTGTTAAGGATGCACATTTTTTATTGCCGAGGTAGTAATGAAGAAGGAATGGACCTTTAAAAAAACTGAAAAACTAAAGGCAAACTCATCAAAGTGAAGTGACTGAGAATATCATCAAAGAAAAGGAGAAAGAAATACAACAATACAATCAAATGTCAGTCAAATGTAATCAGTAAGTTATACCTAAAGTTTTAATATAAAAAAATAACGATTGACCAAATTTAAGTCCAAAGGGTATAATACCCTGATGAACACCCGTAATATAAAAAAATAAGGTTTACCGCTTCAATTAACTATATGCTAGTCCCGTCTTTTACATATAATGGTAGAGCGATAAAGATGTAAGATATAAGAAAATGATTTCTATTTTTTCCGAGTTAAAAATTTAGTAATTTATTAAATGGATAAAAACACACCTTCTAGTCCACCGGTCTAGCTGAAAAAAAGCTGAACCGATTCGAGAAGATGAAGAAAATCGCTGGACATACTCAAGCAGAGATACGAGCCATGATTGCCTCAAGGCAATACGATTCTTTTGGCCTTTCACAAGGAAGTCTTGGTAAAACCAGCTCTGCTTCAACAGTAACTAATACAGTTACCACTTCTCTTGCTTGTTCAACAACAACAACGTACATTGTGGGAGCTTCGACAGGTACTGCTCGGACAAGTACTGTTTCGACAAGAACTGCTTCAGTTATGTCCACAGGTTATACTACTTCACCAGACGTTGCAACGTCATTCAGAAGTGTGGTTCGTAACTTGACTGCCCTGAATTGACAGTTTTGGCATCATCAACTGCGTGAGGAAAAACCATATAGGCTGGTGGTGAAAAACATACACTCAAGTGTCCCAAGAGAAGAAATAGAGCGCTGCTTCACAGACAAAGGCTTCGTTGTACTGAACATCTACTCCCCAAGGAAGCCTGGCTGGAATAAAATCTTGGCTGATGGAAATGACGACGAAGAAGCCATTATCGCACAAACTCTTTTTAAATTAGTCATGGAAACAATTGAGTCCAACAAAGCTTTTCGTGATCTAGTTCATGTTCTGATTTCTAAAAAAATTATAGTCTTAAACTTAAAAATCGGATTATGGAACGCAAGAGGATTAGTACAGAAGAATGAAAAACTTCGACTTTTTCTTATTGCCTCACTAATTACTGAAACTTAGATGCGGCCTGGACTAAAAGTATACACTCCTGGCTATGAACAATATTATGCCAATCATCCAAGTATCACCGCAAAAGACGGTTCTGCAATCTTCATCAAAGCCAATATTCGCCACAGTCAAAATAAATCAACAATGCGCACTGATTTACAAGTCACAAGTCTCGATGTACCAACGAGTGGTGGTATTATCAAAATAGCTTCTCTGTATCTTCCTCCAAATAAGCGTTGGACTAAAAACGACTTTGATCAGCTACAGAGGAGCTTTGATCAGCAGGAGGGGATTACAATGATAAGCTTCAATGGTGGGGCAACCTAAGGGCATGTAGTCGAGGAAAACGAGTACAAGAGGCCATCATAACTAGTTCTAGCGAAGTTCTAGCTACAGGTGAACCTACCTTTTACTCATCTAACATTAGACTGACGCCAACAGCTTTGGACTTTTTTATCGTAAATGAGGTGCCAATAAATAAACTTTGAATTGAAACAGAATACGATCTATCTTCTGATCACCTACCTATAGTAGCAACATTAAGCCACACTCCCAAATATAAATCCAGAAAGAAATCCTTACTAGCTCCCGGCTCCTCTGTCGAAACATTTAGGAATGTCCTAGACAGAAGCATTAACATAAACATGAACATAAATTATCCAGAAGACATCGAAGATGCTATAGTGATGTTCATGGACAAAATTCACGTGGCTGCGACACTTGCTACACCAGGAAGCAGAAATTCTCCTACCCAGAGTAGACGCAGTGTACTTCCAGAAAACGCTTCAGTTCTCATACATCTCAAACGAAGAGCTAGACGAGAATTTTCCAGAACAGGAGACGCACGCGCCCACAACATTTACAAAAGGTTATCAAATCGTCTTAACAAAGTTCTGGTGAAAAACAAACAATACCACTTTGACCAAATGCTGGAAATGCAAGTCCTGATGAATCGACGAGCAACTCGCTGTGGAAACTCACGAATAACCTTAAAAGACAAGTTATTCCAAAGGCTCCCATCAGAAATCCGGCTGGTGGTTGGTGCGGCTCCAGTCAGGAGAAGGCCGATATCTTCGCAAGCAGCTTAGAGGATAGATTTAAGCCACTGAATCTTACTCCGGCAGATCAACGAGACTGGGTGCAAACACTCTTGGACCAACCTTTTCAAATGGCCCTGTTACTTTGGAAGAGGTAGTAACGCAAATCAAAAAGCTCAAACCTGAAAAATAGCCTGGTGAGGACCTCCTAGATAACAGGACGCTCAAACTCCTTCCCATCAAACCTGTACTTTTCTTAGTCCTACTGTTCAATAGCGCTCTAAAGCTGGGGCACTTTCCAAGCAAATGGAAATCAGCAATCATAACGATGATTAAGAAGCCTGGAAAGCAACCCACTGAAGTAGATGCATATAGGCCCATTAGTCTTCTACCCGCGCTAGGGAAAATGTTGGAAAGGGTAATATTAGAACGCATCCTCAAACTTCCAAGCGTGAGCCAAGCTATTCCAAAGTGGCAGTTCGGTTTCCGAAAAAGTCATGGCACTCCAGAACAGCTACACCGAATGGGAAACTTTGCTTTGGAGGCAATGGAGGACAAGATGTATACAACAGCTGTATTCTAAGTAAGCTTAAGACCATTTTGACGCCACAGCTATTTCTTCTTATCAAAAGCTTTCTATCGAACAGACAGTTCAGTGTGGTTGTCGATGGCGACAAATCGCCTACGCGTACAATCTCAGCAGGCGTACCCCAAGGCAGTGTTTTAGGCCCGACTCTTTATTCGCTGTATACTTCTGATATGCCGGATTCCTGGTGCTGTACAGAAGTTGAAGACGAAAACGTTCTTATTGCAACCTACGCGGATGACACCGCGGTAATGGTCAGGAGTACAAGCATAAGTGATGCAACCAAGAGCCTACAAGAATATGTGACGGCCTTCGAGAAGTGGGCAACGGAATGGAATATCGGCATTAATTGCAGCAAATGTGCTTGCGTCACATTCTCAAAAAGGCCTTTGAACTGCTCTGAAATTTCCATGCTCGGCTCCACACTTCGACACGAGACCTTCTACAAATACCTCGGGGTGATTTTGGACAGAGGACTAACGTTTCAAAGGCATACGACTATGATCAAGAAAGCAGTACTTTCAAAGGCTGCAAAAATGTGGTGGCTCTTATCGCCGAGAAACAAACTCTCATTGGCAAATAAAGTTCGCCTGTATAAATCCATCCTGACCCCAATTTGGAAGTATGCGTTGCAAATATACGGAATTACGGCCGGAACTAATCTGAATAAAATAAGAGTTGCTCAAGTTAAGTAGTTAGATCACTATGTAACTCCCCCTGGTACATGAGAACCAGAGATATAGAAAGAGATCTTAATATTTCAAAGATAGGCGATGTATTGAGGACCCATGCGGAAAGTTATATGCGGCGACTAGGTTCCCACCCCAACACCCTGGCGAGAAGGCTTATCCATCCCCCGAAAAAAAGAAGGCTAAAAAGCTTCCACCCACATGATCTCCCATCGAGATTATTATAATTATTGTTCATGGAAAAGAAATCAATTAAATATTGTTAGAATAACTTAATTTATAAAGTAATGTATAAGTAATTTATATATTGGTATGCCTATGCTGTAAAATTTTATGTAAAACCTAGTCAAGCTGCCACATAGGGGGAAGTAAACTTGTTTAATTCCAATTAATAAAATTTACAAAAAAAAAAAAAAAAAAGAAATAAATATATTTAAATGATAGATTTTTTTTTATTTATTATCACTAACAACAGCAACGGAAATAGCATTTCTATTTCTTTGCATGTGTAAATGACTCATTAAAAACAACTCCTGTTTTTTGAGTAAGGAGTTCATGAATGTAATAATTATATGGTCGGTAACGTTTACTTCAACTTATTACATACATACATTTCAACAATGTATGCTGCGAACCAATATAATTATCCCTTCGGTTTGGAGTTCTAAGAACGATAGATAAGGCTCTGGTCAAGGTTAATCCCCCTATTTATGTAAATGAAGTATTCCAGTTCAGCAGTGGAAATGTGATCGCATATATATTTTTCTGTGATATCGATAGTTATCGGTAAATAAAATGAGAAAACATTTAACAACAAAAAATGCTATAGTCGAGTTCCCCGACTATTAGATACCCTTACTCTGCTAGTGTGAATGCGAACCCGAACCAAATTTTTCTGGGATATTGGGGGATAAAATGGGAAATAATTTAAATGTTTTTAAAAAATGTGTACGTGACCGGTTTGGCGGCTTAAGGGCGTTAGAGTGGGAGTGGCAAAATTTTTTTTTGGAAAATCGATAGAATTTTAAACGACTAATAAAATTATTGAATCTGTGTGCTGAATCTCAACCTTCTAGCTTTTATAGTTTCTAAGATCTCGACATTCATACGGAGATGGCCAGATCGACTCGGCTTTGATCCTGATCAAGAATATATATACTTTATATAGTCGGAAACGCTTCCTTCTGCGTGTTGCTTTTCAACAAAACTACTATAGCTTGTTACCAAAGACACTAGAATAACAAGATGCGTAACGGCCATACATTGGTTTGGCACTATGCAGCCACTTTCTTGGTGACGGCCAAAATTGCTCTCTGTGCGCTCGCTTACTCTGAGAGCGTAAGAAATCTAAAATTAGAATTTGCTTGCTTGTGTAAGTAAAAACAATAGACGAGAACGTGTGTATGTGTGCGTACTTGTGAGATTTTCGGGCCGAAAACAATTCTGATCGAAGAAACGAATTTACATGTTTGGAATTTTGTCCAATTTCGTAGCAATATAATGAACTAAAATAATAATTAAAAATTCACGCCCTGACTATTATAATTTTAAAGTTTTTTAAATTCTTTTGTTAAAATCGCCGCTCGAATCAGTTACCTTTTAAATATTTATATTTATTTATTTTTATTTTATTTATATTATGTTATGTTAATTAATTATGTGTAATATATGTAATAATCGGTACACAGGGAAAACCACGGGCCATTACAATTGTAATGGGGTCCTATATTTATTAGACCTTTTTCTTCCCACCCACTTTTGGGTGGCTTTTTAAAAATATCAAATTGGAATAGACACAAAAAAATTTAACTGAAAGCTGAAGTGATTCTTTTGTGATTTGTGCAGTAGTTTAAACAAATATACAAAGTAGTTTGCATTTTTCGTCTCTGTGTTTTGTTTACTCTCCCTTTTTGTGCGTTGTTCGCAGTGGTGTTTGTTGTTTTTGCATGCACATAGACTGCACTTTTCGCTCTCACTCTGTCTCTCTCTTTCGCTCTCCCACACAAAATCTAAATTTCTCAGCGTGCAGACTGCTCTCATGCGGTTCTTTTAACAGCTCGCTTGAAAGTTTTGGTCTTGTGTTTTCGTGCACAGTGGTCTGATTTCAGTTAAACATGGAAACCGTAAATGCTGTCTGCTTTTATAAAAATTGTTGCCAGGTTATAAAACCTGAGCAGCCAAAAATGACTTGTTGGTTATGTGATAGAATGGTGCATACTAAGTGCGCTGGTTTTAATGGCCGTACAAGTGATGACCTAGCAAAGGGTAAAAATCTAAATTACTGTTGTGATGCTTGCCTTGTGGTTGCGAACGAGATGAAATCGTTTATGCGCCAAACTAAAGGTGGCTTGAAAGAACTGATCAACAGTTTTGGCGTAGCTAGAGATAGTTTTCGTCGAGCCGATGATCTTCTTTCCGCGCTTAATTCACAGTTTAATGGCCTTAAGCTATTAGATGAATCTGCAAAGCGCAAAAAAACCGCTGGTGGTAGGCTGCCTAAGGCCCCGCAACCACGGGCAAATGATCAACAGGACTCCACAACTGATCAGCTGTCAATCGCAGCAAATCCACATATGTTGCTAAGATCGGCAGCTAAAAAAGATTCGGAGCAATCCGATCAATCAGCTGTGGATGGACCCCACATTGTGATTGCTAAAAATTCCGAATTGTCTGCACTGGTTTCTCAACCAGTGATTCCACCTGTCTCGATTAGTTTACCACCACAAGGGAACATTGAGTCCGGACTACCGGCACAAGTTGGCGCTTCAGAAATACAATCTGCAGCACCAAAACCCCTCGCGGTGGTTCCACTAAAGAAACAAATTTTTTTTTCTCGGCTTTCCCCTGATCAAAGATCATCTGATGTATTGTATATATACAAGACAAAACAAAAGCCGATAATATAAAAGTGGAAAACTTTAACTTCTCTTACGCTAGGGACATATCATCTTTCAAGATAACTGTCCCAAACGAGCTCTTTTCGACCATATGTTCGGGTGATTTTTGGCCGGATAGTATGGTGGTAAAAGAGTTTGAAGCTAAGATCAAAAATAAGAAAAAGGTGCCCGTGGGAATTAAACTTCCCTCACGTGGCCAGACCACTGCACCATCCGCCTCTTCATCTTCTTCCTCTTCAAAAAATTAACTACAAAACTTACTATCTCCTATCAAAATGTTAGAGGCTTGCGTAGCAAATTAATCAAATTGTATTGTGATAGTCTTTCATTTGCATCCCATATTATAGTGCTCACAGAGACTTGGTTAAAGCCGGAGATACTTAACTCCGAAGTCTTCCCAGGTATGTACACTATATATAGGTATGACCGTCCCTCCAGACGGGGAGGTGGAGTCTTAATTGCGGTTAGATCTACCCTCACGTCGGAGGAGTTACTTTTGGACGATTCCCGTAACTCGGAATTCTTATGTGTAAAGCTGTATTTTTCCGACAGATCAGTTTATATTACGTGCTCCTATATTCCGCCATTTTCTGAATTCCCAGAATATCAGAATCATCTGTCCGCTATCCAGTCCATCTTGAATAAACTGTCTGACAGGGACCAATTGGTAGTTCTAGGTGATTTTAATATACCTGGCACATCGTGGTCCCCAGAAGAAAGTTCGAAAATCCTTCTCCCTTTAGCACAACATGAATTTATTGACGGCTTGCTTGACTTATCGCTGTCGCAAGTTAATTATATTCCAAATTCTCTTGGTCGACTTTTGGATCTATGTTTTGTAACAAGTCCTGAAAGTGTGTTTCTGTCCTGGGTAGTACCTCTTACTCAACCTGAAGATCTATATCATCCTACTTTCGAGGTGGAAATCGACTTAGGTACGGTATTAAAAGTAAATTCAGAGAAGTCAACAAAACGAATTCCCTGTTTCCGCAAGGCAAATTTTCAGTGTCTAAACAATTTAATAGCTGGCTTTAATTGGTCCGATCTTTACTCCTGCATCATAATGGCGGATGCGATTAATATGTTTTATACCGCAATTAAATCATTTTTTAACTCTTGTGTTCCGATGTACCATCCGTCAATCTCTAAACCTCCGTGGTTTAATAAAGAGCTGACACACCTAAGAAATGTAAAGTCCAGACTCTATATGAAATTTAAAAATACCGGTTCTCAGTCCATCCTTTGTAAATATTTAAGCGCTCGGTTAAACTTTACCGTGCTTAATGCTCATTGCTACAAAAATTATTTAAACCGTTGTAAGTTCCAGTTTGCACAGGATCCGAAACAGTTTTATAATTTCGTTAGCACTAAGCGAAAAACAAGTTCTTACCCTTCCCCCCTATTTTTTGAAAACACTACGGTTACATCGGATCAGGCAATAGCCGATCTATTCGCCAAGTTTTTTCAAACAACATATTCAACTTTACCTCATTCCGAACACCCATAAGAGTATATGCGGTATCTAAGTCGAATCTAATATTTTGCCCCACTTTAAACGAAAGCTCACGGCTTAACGATCTTCAGCGTGTTAAACCGGTCTATTCGCCAGGTCCCGATGGAATCCCTGGCTGTGTGCCCAGATTCTGTGTGGAAGCCTTGTGCAAGCCTTTACTGAAACTGTTTACCTTATCTTTGGAATCTTCACAAATCCCTCATATATGGAAGGAGTCCTTTGTGATTCCTCTTCACAAAAAAGGTAGCAAACTGGATGCAAGCAATTACAGAGAAATCTCTAAATTGTCGGCTATCCCAAAACTCTTCGAAAATGTTATCTCTCCTCATTGTAGCACCTATGTAGATCAATCATATCACCGTGTCAACACGGTTTTATGAAACGCAGATCTACAAGCACTAACCTCGTGGAGCTAACTTCTTTCGTAATAGAGGGCTTCAAAAATAATCTTCAAACAGATGTCATCTGCACTGACTTTAGTAAAGCATTTGACTCTGTTAATCATTACCTTCTAGTGAGGAAACTTGATCTATTAGGTTTCCCTGTTGATCTTCTAAATTGGATTTCAACCTTTCTGAACGGCAGGACGAAAAAAGTACCCTTTAAAAATTTTCTATCGTGTATTCTCCAAGGCACATCCGGTGTCCCACAAGGGAGCCACCTTGGTCCGCTTCTTTTTACCTTATTTATGAACGACCTCCCCTTAGTAATAAAACATTCGCATGTACTTATGTACGCTGAAGATGTTAAATTATGCCTTCAGCACAAGGACATTCCGCGCCATTTGGATTTACAATCCGATATAGAAAGGTTTCAAATATGGTGCCGTGATAACATATTAGACTTAAATGGCTCCAAGTGTAAAGTTATGACCTTTTGTCGTGCCAACCCAATACGCACGACTTACACTCTAAGTGGGTGCTCTCTTGACAGAATAACACGAGTTGATGATCTTGGTGTTCTTCTGGACCCAAAATTAAAATTTTCTGACCATATTTCGTCTATTGTCAATAAGGCCAGGGGTTTGCTTGGTTTTATAAAAAGGTGGTCTAAGGAATTTGATGATCCTTACATGACTAAAACCTGATTTATTTCGTTAGTCCGTCCGATTCTCGAGTACGGATCACCTGTTTGGAGTCCACAATACGCAGTCCACTCGGACCGCATTGAATCGGTCCAAAAAAACTTTTTACTTTTTGCCTTGCGGCGCCTAAATTGGATGCAAACCATATATTACCTCCTTATTCCAGTAGACTATTTTAATTAATTTACCGTTCTTAGCAAACCGTAGAACTATGCTTGGAACAGTCTTTATGTGTAAGCTTATTCGTGGTGATGTTGAGAGTCCCGACTTAAAATTCTCGGTTCCAAGTAGATTCACTAGAAACTATATACCCCTTATCATAAATCATTGTAGATCTAATTATGAGTTGCATGACCCTTAGAAAGTTTTATGTTCTGACTATAATAGACTTTATCCTATTATCTTTATCTTTTCTATTACATAATTAGATCCTACTAACACTAATATTTAACATAGTTATTTCACATTATATTCATTTCCTCGTTCCTGTTCTCTTCTTATATCGCGTCTATATATTCTCGCGAATCGAGCCGCACGATACACGGCAGCGCCCCTCGGTCGGTTGGGCGGGAGGTGTGGCCGTGGAACCCATGCGATTTAAAAAAAATAAAAAAAAGAATAATAATGCGCATTTTAAATAATAAAAATGGTTCATTTACATACATCATATTAAGTCAAATGACTTAATAAGTATACTAAATAATTAAAGCAAATACAAAGGAAATTATTATAACTACTGTAATTTGAAACATAAATTATACAAAAAGAAGACATTACATTGAAAAATAAATATTTCATAAAAATAATAATTATTTTTTAATTTCATAAAAAAATAATAATTTTATTAATATATAATAAGAATAATAATATTTCCTAATAATAATAAAATTCATAAAAAATAATAATACGCTCTTTCTCTCTCGAACAAAAACTCGAGAGAGCCTGGAGCCACCTCTAATGGCGTTACGCATCTTGTTATTGTAGTGTCTTTGATCGAACGCTATAGTCGAGTTCCACGACTATCAGATACCCGTTACCCGTTACTAGGAGTGAAAACGAGAGAATTCAAAAATTGTTTGTCATCAACTGTCAAGAAAAAAACCAGTAAACAAATTTAAAAAGTGTGAACATTTTATGGGCGTGGCCCCTTTTAAAGAAATCTGCTTTTATTAGTCAAATCAGGTCACCTGGGACTACTATATCGCGTAGGAGCTTAATTTAGCTGCCATTGAAACAGTTGAAGATAATATGTGACCGTGATCGACTTCAGAAGAAATCAATGGCGTCTTGTCCTTCAGATATCATATAGGCACTCGACTCACGACGTTGGTTGTGCTTGTTTCTCACGCAAAATTGTATATATAACTAATAAACATGGATAGGCATTAATGAAGTCGGTGCAAGATTTCGAGTGCAAACAACTAACTCCAGCACAATTTTTCAAGTAGTACGAAAAAGAGAATTGATTATTACCGAACTATTGGTTTTTTTGGATCTTAAGAAGAAAGGAAAAGATTTTCTTCCTAACAACAAATTTTAAAACCCTAGCATCTCAGCGGCCTTTCTATTATGGCAAATCTCGCTTAAAACATTCAGAAGACAAATTAATATAAACTTCAGAGTGTCTGAACAATTTGCATATGAATGCGATATACTACTTAATATTCTACCGACTGTCTTAACAATTGGTATACAAATTGTCTCCATTATGTAATTTTTACAAGCACACCACACACGTAAGAAAGCTGCAAGATACGTCTCAACACAAAAATTCAAATTGGAATGCATTACTGCAGCAAAGATTAAAATTATATAATTGATAAGCTCTAAAGAAAAGCTTTCTTCAAAATAAATTCGGTTCGCATGAATTCTGCCAACCAACAGAAGACTTTTGGTAATGAACTTCGGAGCTCAAATCTGGAGTTAGAGATAGCCTAAAGGACTATTTCTAACGCTGGTCAACCATGTGGAGAAAGAGTCTAAGCAATAATCACCGTTTAACTAATTGAGCTTTAGTCGTTGGGGCTCTAGCTTTTCAAGGGAAATTGCAAACCCAATTCAAACACACGACACCGAACACCAAATACCATTTTGATTTGGGAATACATATAATGGAGAATTTAACGAAGATTTGCCGTCATTGTGTTTACTTCAATTGAGCCTTATATTTTTTAATTAGATAAAATTGTAAATTTAATTGTATCAACTATCATTTTGGCGTATAGTTGGATTTCGGTATCAGGTCTTAACAGAAGAATGTTCTATCGCTGCAACCAGATGTAAAATAGATTGTTTCGTGTAATGTCATACCTAAGTAGTAATATATAATAATTGGAAATAATGCAGTTGTATGTTATAAACTGTGATACATTGTTCTGTTAGTTGTGGACTCACCTCCTTGATCATCAAGGGCTACAAGTGTTCGAATCCCTGCCTCCTTGCTCTGATGTGCAGCAAATGGAAATGTAAATAAGTTTTAAAAGTGTATAAGTTGAGATATATGTGTTAATATTGTTTATATATGTTAAAAAAATAATTTACAAGGTAAATAGATATATATGTGTAAATGAATTTTTATTTTGTTGATATGCATGGAACACCAAACTCAAAAGCGGTTAAAGAGACATTCCAGCATTCAGGGGTTATATAATTGTAAACATAAAATATAATCGCCTTATATTTGTAAACATTTTCTTAAGGTTCGCCATTTTCGGAATAGTCATTTCAAAACTATTACTCCGTTTTACAACGTATAAAAACGAAAACACATGGAGTAAATATTTTAATAGACGACGTGCTTTGTGACCTAAAAACCAATATGACCTTACATCAAAAAATCCTTATGTTATACTTTTATCATTGATTGGCTTTCCACCTTTGTTTTTTATCAAATCAATAGAAATTTAAAAAGACTAATATAAATATAAAAGAGAGAGAGTGCTATAGTCGCCTTCCCCGACTATCCCGGCATAGATATACCATTTTTTGGGATATCGATAGATATTGGCGTGACCGGTTTGGCGATTTAAGGGCGTGAAAGTGGTTTTGGCAAATCGATAACAATTTACAAGACTAATAAAAATCTGAAAAAATATCAACACATTTTTCAAATGTGTGGTCGAGCCAGTTTTGTACGGCTTGTGGGCGTAGGAGTGGGCGTGGCAACATGGGTCAACAAACTTGAGTATATATTTCTAGAATCTGTATGCCGAATCTCACCTTCTAGCTTTTATAGTTTCTGAGATGTCGACGTTCATTCGGACAGAAGGACAGACGGACATGGTTAGATCGACTCGCCTATTGATCCTGATCAAGAATATATACGCTTTATATAGTCAGATTCCTTCGATTCCTTCTGCCTGTTACATACTTTTCAACGAATCTAGTATACCCCCTTACTCTACAAGTAACGGGTATAATAAAAAAACATTTTTTAAAAACGAGTGAGAGTGTTGACCGCTTATGGACTTTTTAGTGGTCGTGTCAATCTTCTGAAACACGCTTCCACTAATCTGCGTCATCTTTTTAGCCCACTCTAACGCCCACAAACCGTCGAAAACTGCCACAGTAAGTAGTAAATTGACGGCTTGACGACTTGCTCGAATTATATTCGAAACCCTTTTGGTCGATTCGTGGAGCTATGTCTTATAACATCGTCATGTCATGTCAAGAGTTTCCGGCATGTGGTATGTGTCTGCAATGGTGAAGGCATTTAAGCGCTTGAGTTCGACTGCTTTTCTCCGTTCGGTTACGGTATTTTAGGAACTACCCAAACCTGGGACTTATATGAGTTTTTTGCTGGCCTTATTTTCCATCCTGCAAAAGTAATTTAATTTTTTGTATATACTTTTCCTCTCATGTTGGTTCTGAGGTGCAATTGCCCGGGAAGCACAAAGAAGAAAAGAAAAATGGTCCGGTAAGACGGAGTGTGATTTTTGGCATCTTGATGTTGGTTCAGCAGAATTTCTGGGGCTTATAAAATTTTAATCTATGAAATTTTAGATTAACCCCTTATTTTGACGCATACAATATATATGGTACGTTGGACATCTAACTTAACATTTGGCTCCACAGCAATAGAGTTAAAATGTTCTTGGTGATACTTGCCTGCGGCACAGTTCGATACCGTTAAGGTTTATTCTCAGTGGTATTATTCTCATGGATAAAGCATGTTCCTCCTTTACAGAGAAGTTCATGGTTATAATGAGGTTTATAATGAAGGAGACATGTTTCCGTATTAATTATTTTATGTTTCTGACATTAAATTTGAATTAGTTTTTGTTGCTAAAATTGTTACATTAAAATTTTAATTTGTAAGAGTGTTGTGCGCGTTGTACTGTTTTTGTTCCTTTTCGTGTTCATGAATGGAAATGTACATTTTGAAATTAATGTAGGGTTTTATTATAATATTATTAACTTTATTCGTATTTTGAAGCAAATAATATGGGATATTGTAATTATTGATCGTCGTTGTCTCCTGGTTAGGTCTTCACCCCCTTCTATGTCGCCGTATTTTTGTCGCTCTCGTAGCCACAGAGGCAGACTCCCACAACTCACTTTTTTCACGCGCCGGCAGCAATTCTTTCGACGCCGTCGTTCAGCACTTCGCTCTCGTAGCGTCGAGTTCCTCGTAGATCGCCGTTCTTGCAAATCGGTACCTCTCTAATTCGCCACTTTCATCATCTGTAGTCGTTGCTCTTCTTGTTATCGTCGTTGTCGTTGTCTATTGATCAGCGGTTTCATACTAGTGGGATTTGGGTAAACAGCCAAAAACCAATCCCACATTCGGCCATTCTAACTTAGCTTGCGACCCGAATGCTGCATCGTCATCGCTTTCATCGCCGCTTGTTAATCGGCAATGGCTTCATGTATTCCGCGCACGTTGCACGTTCTCGTTCTGGAGCTTCAGTATCTTTGCCTTTACCCGTAAATGACCTCTGTCATGGGCACTGCTTATGATTCGCTTTTGCATTTCGTTGGGCACAACTACGAGCTCATCGCCAACTACAAGTTTGTACGTATGCTGTCATCGCATACCTTATTTGCATCGCTTAGAACTTCTTTTTCTCATCTTCTCGTCGCGTGCTGGCGCATCTTTCAAAGCAGTACTGATTCTATCTTCTTTTATAAGCATCACTGGATACCGGCTGAGAGCATCGACATGCTTCATTCTCACGCCAGATCGATGTTCAACTGTTGAAAAAGATGTATTCTTGCTGAAAAAGAATCCAGCGAACCACCCTGGTGCATAAATGCGTCGCAGTCTGTTACGAGTTTAAAATGAATGCCTAACAAAAACACCCTAAACTTAGATGACTGTCAATATTTCTAACACATAGCTGCTGTATTTACGCTGTGCATCTGTGGTCTTTTTAGACATAAACCATCGTCGACTTCTTCTATAATAGAACCAATCAATTAACGCCTCTGTATGCACTTCCGTCTGGAAAGTCTGATTCAAAATATTAGGGTTCTCAGTTAGTAACTTTTTTAAAATATTAACTGTATTTTCTTCGTCCAAACCAAATTTAAATTTTGCGCTCTTCATTGTCAACTCAGTTATAGGTCTAGCTATTCCTGCGTAATTTGGTATAAACTTTCTGAAATAGCCCGTCAGGCCAAAAGAACGTTCTTTTTGAAGAACGTCTTGACCTTGTATACAGCTTCGATTTTCTCGGGAGAGGGTAAGTAAAGAGATTTTCTATAACGTGGTCCAGAAATTGAACGCGCGTCTTCAGAAAATTACATTTCTTCAAGTTGAGTTGTATGCCATATTCTTTGCACGTGGCAATAACTTCCTTCAAATTTTGTACAGCGTCTTTTTCAGTCTAAGCGGTGAAAATAATATCATCTACATAGGGGAATGCAATTCCTCTGCGGGACAGATCCCGAAATATTGCAATGACGTGGCAAAATATTCTCGCCTGGCGAATTTGAAAATCCAAAGGGTATTTCGAAAAACTGATATTGTCCTCGGTGTATCACAAACGACGTATATTTATTCCTGGATTCAGCAACTGGTACGTGGAAAATGCGTTTTTCATATTGATTGTACTGAAAAATCTAACAAATCTAACTCTTCATCAATCAGAATTTTTTGTTTAAATTGTCCAAGTGGTTTTATTATATTGGAGTCGCGGTTACTTCCGAATCCAATTAGAACGACATTGCAGCTTTCCAGCTTCAGCTTGCCAATATCACAATAAAAATCTTCCCGTATGATATTGAACTTACTGTCCATATTGAATAACGCCGTACACTTTTTATCATACCCGTTACTCGTAGAGTAAAAGGGTATACTAGATTCGTTGAAAAGTATGTAACAGGCAGAAGGAATCGTTTCTATATAAAGTATATATATGTGGGATGAGAGATATTTGATCTGACAAGGAGCGCCGCACCTCCGTGATGTCTGTCATCCGGGTGGTTGACAGTTTGTTGGGTAAAGCCCCCTGAAGTTGGAACGGGGCGAGAAGTGGGTCTCTGACAACAGCGATGATCTCATTGGTCTTCGAGGAGGCCCCATTTGAATTCCATGCTGCTATCTTAAGAGGACACATTTTTAAATGCAGAGGCCGAAGAGCGGGTCTGCAGAAGTAGTTGCATCAACGTTTCCACTAACGAGAACATTCGGTCAAGCCTAGAAAAAGATGTTCCGGTTTGGAGCCCAGGTTGGTAGTTACATTAGGAGCTGTAGCGGCAGGCGAATGAATTGGATGAACAGCAGGCTGGTTGCATCTGACAACGGTCGCAAAAGACGGCCTTCCAGCGCCATGGGCAAGGGATCCGTTTATAGGACCAGAAGCGGTAGCCTTCATTCTGTAGGCATGCGATGATGTCCTCCGCTGAAACTCCATGGTGTTTGTTACGCAATACGATTTTGTATGGTCGGTCCTCGGGGAGCTGGTGATGATAAAATGCCGAGCCACCTACCTATAGGTATCCGAGGTGTTGTACTGAACAGCGCAGGTTCCTGAATTCAGTGCCTAGATGGTGTAGGAATCTTATACAAGGGCGTCCAGTTCGCTGCGAAAAGCTGTGATGTTCACCACATTGGGAAACATCATTCTGGGTACCTTAGTGAGGGCTTCAGGGTGGGGGGGTCAGATTGGTTAACACTAACCCGCTGGTTGTTGCGTGTTGTTTTCCTTGAGGCACGAATAAGGGCCTTTTTCGATGAACAAGGCTCATCATCGTCACTCGAGGATACCACGACCATATCGAAATCTTCTTCATTGCTTAGGGGCTGGAAGCGATTTGTGGAGTTGATTGAAGGCTGATCAGATGTTGCCTTCTTTGAGTGGAAGACTGTGCCTGCTCTCTTGTTGTTTCTTCCCTTCCCCTTTTTTAAAGGAGACATCTTGCCATCATGCATAGGTTTGGAATCCGCTGCTGAGCTGACAAAAGAGCCACTGTGAGTCGTGCTGACAGAAGTAAAACATACATTGCCACTTAGCGAGAAAGTGTACAGGGACGAGATGGTTGAACTAGATGATGTTATTTTGAACTTCCCCAGTTCGAAGTGACGGCCATAGCGAAGGTATGGGTGGCGCGTAGATTGGCAGCCGGTGGACGACGTGTTTCGTTCGTCGGTGCAACCATAAGATGACTGCTAGGGACGCTACCAGTCCGAGCAGAGAGTGTCCAGGTGTGCCGTATGGTATTGTGATTGACGGCCAGGATTTTATCCATTGTTTGGGGGGCTTCGAGGTGAAGTTTTCCTAGGCCTAATACTTCTCGTATAGGGGGAAGGCCAAAATCCATCTGTTCAGGAAACGTGTAAGCCGTACCGTCGTAATCGATACCATTAATCTGTATCCTTTCGTTAATGTATCTGATGATGACTGACCCCATTATTGAGAACTCAGAGCCATTTGTTAGAGATACCTCCAGATTGTTCACATTTAACGCGAAGATGTAACCTCTTTCTGCCTCGAACACGTCCTTGATAGGCCCGGTTTCCCGTACATTGCAGGAACTATTTTCTCCGTTCAAAAGGTGTTCCAGGCATCTGTTATTCTGCGGTGTGTCAGTGTAAAAGTCCTCGTCGCACAAGAATGTATCATCCAGTTTGGTGAATTTGCGAGTCATATGATATTTCTTATTATTAATATTATAAGCTAGGTAATTTGGTGTTATTACAAAATATGTGCTATTAATTGGCAATGGAACTAGTCTGGCGAGGGTACAGGTTGTTTAAAAATTGGGACTTTGATGTTAAAAATTATTTTTTTTAATCCTGTTTAAATATTGTATTTCTTCCAGAAGGGTATCTTGCAAGTTTAATTGTTTGTAAATTTTGTCTTGTGAGGTATCAAAAAAAATTTGCTCATTATTTATATGGTCCGTGATATTTTAGAACCGGATAAGTATTTTATTGTTAAACATTTCTTGTCTTTGGAGACATTAATGACTTCAGAATTTATTCTTTATATTGTCTAGGTCTTCATGTATTTCTTTATCGTCGTTGGCATCCATATTGCCGGTAACAACCTTTACTAGACTACCCAATCCGTTAGCCAAGCCACGTATGTTTTTATTTAATGGTGTGAGAGCTATGAGCTTTACTTGGGCTTGGGAGTCCGTCAAAGTGGAGTCGGGGTCAAATTTATTAATGGTCAGATGAAAGTGTTCCATACATTGTAAGTTAATTACATAGCTAATTATTTTGTATCTCTCAATTAGTAAGGCTTTTCCTAATTCTATCCTGGCTATAGGGGTGTTATCATTTAAGTAATGAACAGTGAGTTGGCCCAAGGGTGAACCTGAAATGGTATGTTAAGAGGTAGTGGGGTCAATTATTATCAGTGTTAGTAGTTATCGATGTACGGCCTTTGTCGTGTTTGACTTCGTGAATCGAGAACCTGGGTGTAATCTTATTACGTCTCGTACAACTTCTCGGGAAATTCATTTAATTTCGTCAAGTTGTCGTCTTCATTATTGAACTTGGTTGAAAATATGGGTACGTCCGTTAAATAGCTCAAAGGGGGTATATTTATTAATGAATAGCGTCATCATATGTAATTAAGGCTTCGGAAATTGTCTCGTCATGTTCGCTACTGAGTTTCTGTTGTTGTCTGGCGTCATGTATTATTTTGTAAATCTCAGTTAATGTCGAGTGAAGCCGTTCAACGGGAGAGTTACTAGAAGATTGTTGAAAGGACGTAAGGTCAATGCAGTTCAATGTAAATTGAGTACTGAACTTGTTGAACATATCGCTTCCGAAATCTGCTCCCTGATCATAGATCAGTTTTTAGGAAAACCAAATTGGGAAATGAAATGTTTAAAGACTACGTTAATAAAATTCCTATTAGCTATAGGATGAGCAGCCGCAAACTTATAAAATTATCGATAATAGTAAGGTTATAATTTTTGTAAATGGTATAAATATCTATATGTAGAATGTCAAACAGTTTTGAAGCTAGTTCGGGTATTTGGTAGGTGACCTTTTGAGGTTGTCTTGTGTATTTAAATTTTAAAAATGTTTCGCATTATTTAATGAACTTAGTTATTCTCTCTTTCATATGTGGGAAGAACTTTTGTCGTTTTATGTCGATCCCTCGATAGTTACTATTACAGTGATAGTCGGTTATAAATTTTTCGATCTCCGTACTATCAGTTATTTCGGGGAGGAGGGTCAAACATCTAATAAGTTTAAGTGTACTGTTAGCTGAGAAGTTAGTTTGGTAGGCTTATTCCACCATTTGGAAAACGTGGTCGGGGGCAAATGCCGCACATGTCTTGTTCGGTTTTAACGACTGCCTAAGAATGCTACCTACGTAAGTCATTCTTAAAATTGGGTTTACAGAATTCCCTCCTTAGTTTGTATTTGGTGTTATTTTGAACAGGAGCTGAAGTAAGGTTTTGCAAGATTCGAAGGCCTCTTTGAATTTTTTTTGTTTTAGGTTGGGTAAATCTATTTCGGTTTTTAAGTAGGATAATGAGTCTATTCCTAGCAAGCCATCAAAATAAGAGTGAAATTTGAAAGGAAGACGGGTCGTTTTACCCGTGATTCGGAATTCGTGTGGAAATGTTGATAGATTGTAAAACTGTTCAGCGCCGTTTTAAGTGTTATAGGCGTTTCTAAGGTCACACAGTGTTCAAGTGTAGAAGGGGACTTTATCCTGACGAAAGTCTTGAGAGGTTCCTTCAGACCTGGCATTGAGACAAACCTCGTTGAAATTTGTTTAGTTCGCTTAACAAGTTGGCCTCACTTTTCTTGATCGACTAAAGGCGGATGAGGTTGCTTTTAATCTCATCCCAAACCAAGGCAGTATTCGCAAGCTCCAAGACCCTATCAATGATTTTGTTCCTGATGGTCCTCAGAGTAAGCAGACCATACGGTGTTTGGTCCGCTACTCTGATGAGCATCAGAATTTCTTCAACGCTAGTGATAAACCTTCCTCATTGACGAGGTGTATCGTTAAAGGTTGGCAAATGCTCAACAAATGCCAAGACATTTTTAAGTTTGAACGTAGTTGAGATTACTGAGCTAAAACCATTGACAGTTGCCCCTAAGGGGGATGGAGTAAACGAACTTTATTGACATTAAGTTTACCTACTATATCATGTATGATTGAAAAATAATGAAAAAATTTTCTTATTTAAGAGAGTGTATGGGTATGTATATGGTGTATTTTAAAGTTGGTGTGTGTACATATTTCTGTGTATGGGTATATATCTTAAGTTTTATGTGTGTACTTATTTCCGTGTGTGGGTATATATATATAGTGCATTTTAAATGTAGTGCGTGTATTTATTTCTGTATATATTCTGAACAGCCATACTCCTATGCGGTATATAGGTCGAATCTAATATTATGTCCCACTATAAACGAAAGCTCACTGCTTGCTTAACGATCTTCAGCGTGTTAAACCGGTCTATTCGCCAGGTTCCGATGGAATCCCTGGCTGTGTGCTCAGATTCTGTGCGGAAGCCTTGTGCAAGCCTCTACTGAAACTGTTTACCTTGTCTCGGGAATCTTCACAGTTTCCTCATATATGGAAGGAGTCCTTTGTGATTCCTCTTCACAAAAAAGGTAGCAAACTGGATGCAAGCAATTACAGAGAAATCTCTAAATTGTCGGCTATTCCAAAACTTTTTGAAAATGTTATCACTCCTCATTGTAGCACCTATGTAGATCAATCATATCACCGTGTCAACACGGTTTTATGAAACGCAGATCTACAAGCACTAACCTCGTGGAGCTAACTTCTTTCGTAATACAGGGCTTCAAAAATATTCTTCAAACAGATGTCATCTACACTGACTTTAGTAAAGCATTTGACTCTGTTAATCATAGCCTTCTAGTAAGGAAACTTGATCTATTAGGTTTCCCTGTTGATTTTCTAAATTGGATTTCAAGCTATCTGAATGGCAGGACGAAAAAAGTCCTCTTTAAAAATTTTCTATCGTGTATTCTCCGAGGCACATCCGGTGTCCCACAAGGGAGCCACCTTGGTCCGCTTCTTTTTACCTTATTTATGAACGATTTCCCCTTAGTAATAAAACATTCGCGTGTACTTATGTACGCTGAAGATGTTAAATTATGCCTTCAGCACAAGGACATTCCGCGCCATTTGGATTTACAATCCGATATAGACAGGTTTCAAATATGGTGCCGTGATAACATATTAGTATATTATGTTTATAGTATTTTACGCCGGTTTCCGCTAGCCGGTGGCTTCACAATAAATTGGATTTCAAGCTATCTGAATGGCAGGACACAACAAGTTCTCTTTAAAAATTCGTTATCTTCTATTCTCCGAGTCACATCCGGTGTCCCACAAGGGAGCCATCTTGGTCCGCTTCTTTTTACCTTATTCATTAACGACCTCCCCTTAATAATAAAACATTCGCGTGTACTTATGTACGCAGACGATGTTAAATTATGCCTCCAGTACAAGGACACTTCTTGCCATTTGGACTTACAATCCGATCTAGACCGATTTCAAATATGGTGCCGTGATAACATATTAGACTTAAATGGCTCCAAGTGTAAAGTTATGACCTTTTGTCGAGCCAACCCAATACGCACGACTTACACTCTAAGTGGGTGCTCTCTGGACAGAATAACACGAGTTGATGATCTTGGCGTTCTTCTGGACCCAAAATTAAAATTTTCTGACCATATTTCGTCGATTGTCAATAAGGCCAGTGGTTTGCTTGGTTTTATAAAAAGGTGGTCTAAGGAATTTGATGATCCTTACTTGACTAAAACCTTATTTATTTCTTTAGTCCGTCCGATTCTCGAGTACGGATCACCTGTTTGGAGTCCACAATACGCAGTCCACTCGGACCGCATTGAATCGGTCCAAAAAAACTTTTTACTTTTTGCCTTGCGGCGCCTAAATTGGATGCAAACCATATATTACCTCCTTATTCCAGTAGACTATTTTAATTAATTTACCGTCCCTAGCTAACCGTAGAACTATGCTTGGAACAGTCTTTATGTGTAAGCTTATTCGTGGTGATGTTGAGAGTCCCGACTTGATTAGTCGGCTTAACTTCTCGGTTCCAAGTAGAGTCACTAGAAACTATATACCCCTTATCTTAAATCATTGTAGATCTAATTATGAGTTGCATGACCCTTACAGATCTCTTGACTCTCTGCCGCTATTAAAGCAATCGATCTTATCTTTTCTATTACATAATTAGATCCTACTAACACTAATATTTATTTATTATTTAACATTATATTCATTTCCTCGTTCCTATTCTATTTTTTATATCGCGTCTATATTTTCTCGCGAATCAAGCCGTACGATACACGGCAGCGCCCCTCGGTCGGTTGGGCGGAAGGTGTGGCCGTGGGACCCGTGCGTTTTAAAAAAAAAAAAAAATAAATACACGACGGAGTAACTTTTAAGAACTCTTTATTGATCAGAGCAAGTGAACAGAAAGAAAAGAACTGAATACACAAATGCAAGAATTCAATTTAAGAGCTAGAATGAAAGCGAAACACATTGTTGCAGAATGCCGTTGTTGCCGTATTTCACACTCTCGCCGTGGCTGCGTTAACTTAAGTTAACTTACACAATATACGGGTTAATCGCGGTCCGTATCCTTCTCCTACATGACTTTATTGACGGCTTGCTCGACTTATCGTTGTCGCCAGTTAATTATTTTTTTTTTTAACTTTTTTTCAAAATATTATAATTTTTCAAACTCTCTTGGTCGATTATTGGATTATTATCTTGTAACTATCCATCAATCTTTAACAAATAATAAATGGGCTACTAAAAGTAAACAAGCATAAGAAATGTAAGGTACAGACTTTATAAAAATTTAAAAATACCTATTCTCAGTCTATCCTTTGTAAATAATTAATTATTATTACTTACTAAATATTATTACTCGCTTTAATTTTACCGACTTTAATCATCATTGTTACAAGAGATTTTTAAACAGTCTTATCATTTCGTTAACACTAAGCGCAAAACAATTTCTTACCCTTTCTCGCTATTTTTTGAAAATACTACGGTAACATCGGATCTGATCAGGCAATAGGCGATCAATTTGCCAAGTTTTTTCAAGCATCATACTCCACGTTATCTCATTCCGAACAGCCATACTCTTACGCGGTATGGAAGTCGAATTTTATATTTTTTCCATTTCTAACCGAAAGCTCACTGCTCTACGATCTTCACCGTGTTAAGCCTGTCTATTGCTCAGATTCTGCGAAAAAGCCTTGTGCAATCCTCTACTGAAACTGTTTACGTTATCTCTGTAATTTTCACAGTTCCCCATATATAAAGGAGCCCTTTATGATTCCCCTTCATACAAAAGTTAGCAAATTGGATGCAACCTTTTACAGAGAAATTTCTAAATCGAATCCCTAATCTTTTTGAAAATGTGATCACTCATCATTTGCAGCACCTTTGTAGATCAATCATATCACCGTGTCAGCACGGTTTTATGAAACGCAGATCAACAACCACTAACCTCTTGGAGCTATGGTCATTCCTAATACAGGGCTTCAAAAATATTCTTCAAACATATGTCATCTACACTGACTTTAGTAAAGCATTTGACTCTGTTAATTATTACTTTCTAGTGAGGAAACTTGATCTATTAGGTTTCCCACAAGGGAGCCACCTTTCTACCTCATTTAATTATACAAAATTCGCGTGTATTTATGTATGCAGGCGGCTTTACATTAAATTAAAATTCGATCTAGATAGCTTCAAAATACATGGTACAGTGATAACGTACTAAGCTTAAATGGCTCCAATTGTAAAGTTATGACCTTTAATCGTTTCAACCCAAAACACGCGGCTTTCATTCTAAGTGGGTGCCAGTCAGACCATATTGCGACTATCGGCCAGGGGTGTTCTTGGTTTTATAATATAGAATTTGATGATCCTTGCATGACCAAAACGTTTCTTGAGTATGGATCATCTGTTTGGAGTCTACAATACGTTGTTCAGTCGAACCGGAATACATAGTTCACTAGGTTCAAAAATAACCTCCTTACTGTTTGCCTTGCGGCGCCTAAATTATCTCCTTATTCCAGTAGACTAATGTTAATTAATTTACCTTCCCTCTTACTGTCTGCCGCTCCTAGAGCAATCAGTTCTAACTGTTTTAACACAATTAGATCTTACTAATCGAGGTCGAGAGGTGTGGCTGTTAGACTCGTGCCCATAAAATAATTTTTGTTTTTACTTTCTTGATCATTATGTGCTACGATTTACATATCTTCATTTATATCGTTGTATAATAGTTTAAAAAACTGACCTTATAGACTCATCAAATGATGCTGATCAAGAATAGACATACCTTGTTAGATGTGAGATATCTTAAAACTCCCCACAAATCCGGGTGTAGGGGCGCGTCATTGCAACAGCGAAGAGGAGGGCGGTCAGGTAGAACGGGAATTAATGGACCTTGGACACCGGCAAAGCTAACAGACAGTGAACTAATGGTACCGCGCTTGTCCTTGGACTTGAGCCGGGCAAGGGCGTGGAGGTCGAACGTACCGTACCGTAGAAGACGTACCGTGAAATAAAGGGACGTTAGTTTGACCTTGTACCCGAGCGGGCCGTACGCAAAAGAAGAAATTACGGTGTCCCCGCGGCCTATAAAGGTACTGAGCAAGTGCAGCTCGAGGCAGTCAGTCACAACACGCGAGGAGCCATACGTACGCGGGGATAGTCGAGGAGAGTAAAGCGTCTCTGTCTTCTCCTTGGTATGGCAATCACACAAATCATAAATTTGGTGGGACGAACACACAAACTCTCTAAACTAGCTGCTACAACTCGTAGAGAGCAGAACCAAGAAAAATAGTTCGTTACAAAGCATGAAACATATTCTTCACCATTTTTAGTAAAATTATATCATTCTTTATCAAGTATTAGGACGGTACTATTGTTGTTTTATCCCACATGATAATCTTGAGAAATCGTAAGGCCTTTAGCCCCCGGAACAACAATGTTTAGAAAGAAAAATATATCAAAAAAAGAGGGATTGATATTAAATTATAATTAAATGTACTTATCAAGCGATTTATGAATTCATAGACATATTAATATAACTAGATGTAGATTGCAAAAGTAGGCATTGAAAACTATCCACAATGGCCTTAACCATCAGGTATATCGAATACATCATATTTTAAAGAAATTCAAAATTAGGCAAATACGGTAACTCAGGAATACAAATATAAGTATTTTTGTGTAATTCTTTCTTATTCCTACTGTTTTAATATAACGTATTATATATATTATGATGTTTTCTTACCTCCTCACACAGAGCAAGCATACGTCGCGTACTTTCCAGGGACTGAAATGAAAAATAAGTTGTTAGCAGTTTTAAAAAAATATTCTATACGTAAAGGACGATAAACCATTTTAGAATGTGCACAAATTATCTAAACACACAGAATGATAGATAGGCATATGAGGGGACAGACAGACGACTGATATCATATATTGATATAATATATTCTGGCTATTATTGGAATTAAAGAGAAATGATATTCGGAAAATAAATTAATGAAATAAATTAAATCCCTTTATACCCCGTTAAGTTTAGTGGGGAATCTGAAACTAAGAACGAAGTTTTAAAATTGGCCTACCTATGCATAACATTTTTATATCATTTTTTTCTATATCATTTTTTTTCTATATATTCTATATTTTGATATCCAACAGTAGCATATTTTCATTACCATATCGGGTAACCACTGCAAATATTTAACTAAAATAATTTGCGAACATTTTATAAATAAATCAAGTGAATTTCAAACTGAAATAATATTGCTTATAAAATCAAACTCTTAATAAAAGCAAATTATAGCATGTGAAAAAGGATAAGTAATTGACCCAAAGTATCAAAGTATGCCAAGTAATGCTTAGTTATTTCATATTACAAAAACATATGCCCATGTTATGTTAAACAAAAAACCCCTAGTAATTGAGTTTCACCGCATACCCCAAACAAGGTAGACATTCCATTGCATGCGATACATATCGATATCGATATTACCGGTAGCTGAGTGGCAAAAAGGACCAACATATTCTTATATGTTATAGTTCAATTAGACGCGTTAACTACGATGTTTATTAATACCACACCATAAATATTTATAGATGCTGTAAAGTCAGCAATATCAATATATGTTTTTATTCCTTCGCGAATCATTGCAGATCAGGGTAGATCTTTCGCTGGATGAAATATTTAGGATTCTTGTTCCATGCTAAAAATACAATTACACTTAATAACAACAAGCGCAATTCGTTAAAGTTAATATTAGTTTTGCAATAAAATGGCGAAAAAAATATGAGAAGGAATGCTTTATATGAAAATAACGATTTGACAATTTCAAAGCTAAATTTAGTCGATTTAAAGTTGGGGATTATGTTTTTCTGAGAAACGGGGAAGGGCATCAAACAAAGTTGATCAAAAGCTTAATGCTCTATTTCTAGTGACACATATGCTAGAAGAAGTTCGATATATAGTGAAATCCTTAGCAAATAAACGAACTTTTAACTCGCATGAGTCTCTAAGGAGTATGCCGAAAGAAGAGATTCCCACAGAACTAGACATGTATGATGAAAGTGGCGATATAAAAGGGACGCTAGAGATTCATTTGTGGATTCCAATGTGATTGAAATCGTTGAAAGGGCGCTAGAGATACATTGGGGAATTCCAATGTGAACAAATATGCAGAACAAATATGCAGAAATCCTCCCAGATGGGTTGGTGGATTCTACCTAGAAAAAAGCATCGATGGACTTCAATTGACTTGTTTGACGCCTGGTGATCCAATTTTGGTGAGTGTTCTGGATACGGTATAACATTAGTGTTTTGTAATTCTTTGTCTGTGGCTATTTAAAGTGTTTAAGAAATATTCTCTGTCACAAGTTAGGACACTTAAAAACCAAAAATAAAAATAAAAACCAAAAATAATTTGACGTTGAATCTAGCTTGACAATTAAGAGGAATCCTTTCAGATTAAGAATGATATAGCCTTCTTTTTAATTTTGAACATTATTAAAGGATTCTTTTCCTTCTTATCCTAACAGAGAATCGGAGTCAGTCAGCTGTTGGGCGTCCTTACAGGCATTTGACTTTAGTGTAGAATATCGCAAGGGTAGCCAAATGGCTCACGTGGATTTTTTATCCCGAAATCCGATTCCCACAGTTTCTCAAGTGCCATTAGCAAAGTAGATGAAGTTCGTGTTGATCTGGCGACTATAACAGATAATTGGCCATTACCTGAACAGCAACGAGATGAGGTCATAAACAGAATTTTGGCTCAATTGAATAACGAAGACAAGGATATAACCAAATATGCCTTCATCAGGCAAAATACAAATGGAAATGCACCCAATTCCCAAAATGGACCGTGGCATACCGTTCACGTGGATATAAGTGGGAAGCTTAGTGGAAAGAACGATCTAAAGGAATATATCATAGTTCGGATAGATGCGTTTACTAAGTTTGTTCACTTGTATCATACTCTAAATCTTGACTCGGAAAATTGTATTAAAGCTATAAAGTCAAGTATGTCTTTCTTTGGAGCTCCCAGTCGTATTAAAGCGGATCAAGGCAGAAGTTTTGCCAGCAACAAGTTCCGTGAGTTTTGTTCAACAAACAGGATTGAGTTGCACTTAAAGCACCAAAGCAAGTGCTTTGGAATTGCTGATAGGAAGAGAAGCTAGGCCTTTTGGGTTGTTGCCAGTCGATGTGGAAGAAAGTGTAATCGAAAGAGAAGAAATGACGGTACAAGCCAAAGAAAATATGCAAAAGAATGCACAGTACGATAAACAAAGGTTTGATAAAAACAAAGCAAAAGTAGTTCGGTATAAGGTAAGTGATCATGTGTTAATGAAAAGCGAGGAGCTTCATCAAACGAAGCTGGACCCCAAATTTAAGGGCCCATTTCAGGTAATTAATGTACTAGATGGTGATAGATACGAGTTGAAATCGTTAGCTAATAAGCGAACATATAAATATTCGCATGAATGGCTAAGAGTGCTACCAGACAGACAATTGACAGCAGAATGTAATGGTGACTACCAAGAGGGAAAGGAGTTGAAAGATGGCACTAGTGATTGTGCATCTGTGTCCCAAGAGGGGAAAGATTCGGCAAACGGCACGAATGAAATGGCGTGTGTTAAGAAAAAAGAGTAATGACCGCACTACAACAGCGATCTCGCTGAGACGAGAAGTGTTATGGCGGGGGTCAAGAGATTGGGGGTTACAGAAGACACGCCAATGTTGATATGCGAAATTAAAGTTATGAAAAATGTGAATACTTTGAAGTTTTAATATGTAATTTTGAGATGTCATTGTAATTAAGTCTGTAAAAGAAAAATCAATCATGAGATGAATTGTCAATTAATGTTTTTGTAAGTGTCTCTACAAGTTAATAAATGTAAGAGAGAAAGATATTGAAATTTTCTTAAAAAGATTGAAATTAAGTTGATGAAATTGTTTGACTTGGACTTGATTGGTGGATTAGACACACGAGGACGTGTGAAAGGTCAGGAAGGCCGTGTCAGAGCGCGACTCTTCGAATTCTGGGAATTGTTTCTATGATTTCACATTCTGATAAAATTTTAGCATTGTGGTGAAATTCTGACAAGCACTGCAGCAGAGGCACAGACAGCCTCTAAGATAAGAAAAACCTAGTATTGGTAAAAACTAAATAAAAATAGAAGTGTGCACCCTACGACTGCTGAGAGGCACGAGATGCCTTTAAAAGAAAAGATTCTATTAAGGAGGCTATAGCGGCCAGTTGGATAGATTGTGTGATAGTTCCACGAGGCTGTAGTCCCGGCCCGCGATCTACATTAAAAAGCCACAGCCAATGATTGTCAACTCATTTATCTATAACAACAATATTCCTCGTGTGAGGTTGGACCTGATCGACGAGCTACTAGAACTTGATTGCGGCGTAATTAAAAGTAATTTGGTTAAAAAATGTAATGATGTTCTCGTAACGCTCATTATTTTACTTCCCACTCCATCTTTACAGACGGCATTTCTCCGTGTGATTGCGGCCCTTAGCAGCGTTCACTCCGACAAAAGGCCATCCTGACCTCACAAACATGGAAAAGATAGAGGCATCTCCAAAGCGCAAGAAAGCCACTGGTGCCAGGCTGCCTAAGGGGAATGCCCCGCAACCATTGGCAAATAATCTATAGGATCTCCACAGCTGTCAATCGCAGGAAGTCCTCAAATGTTGCTAAGATCAGCAGCTAAAAAATATTCTGGGCAATCCAAACAATCCGTTGTGGAGGGAGTGCAGCTTGGGATTGCTAAAGATTCCGATTTTTTTGCACTGCAGTGCACTGGTTCGTTTCTCAACTAGTAAATCACTGTCCCGATCAGTTTACCACCACAAGTGAATATTGAGTCCGGATTACCGGCACAAATTGACCCTTTAGAAATACATTCCGCAGAGCCAAAACCCTTCACTTTGGTTCCACTAAATAAACTTTAACAAGAAACAATCATCTGTTGTATTGTCTTATATACAAGACAAAACAAAAGCCGATAATATTAAAGTTGAAAAATTTAAATTTTCTAACGCTAGAGACATATCATTCTTGAAGATAAGTGGCCCTAATGAGCTATTTTCGACCATATGTTCTGGTGATTTTCGATCGGATAGTATGATGGTAAAAAAGTTCAAAGCTTATATTACTATAGCTTGTAGTCGAGTTCCCGGACTATCTGATAGCCCTTATTTAGCTTGTGTGAATGCGAACGCGATATTCCATATTTTTTCTGGGATATCGATAGAAACTCTTCCACTCTGTTACATACTTTTTAACGAATCTAGAATACCCTTTTATTCTTCGAGCAACGGATACAAAAGTAGGAAAAAGGGGAATAAGGCTTCCATCACGTGGCCAGACCTGTGCACCATCCGCCCCTTCATATCTTTTTCCTCTTTTTCAAGAAACTAACATCTAGTCTTAACATTTCCTATCAAAATACTAAAGACTTGCGTTGGAAACTAACTGAATTGTATTATATTAGCCTTTCCTTTGCTTCCCATGTCATTGTGTTTACAGAGACTTGGTTAAAGTCGGAGATACAGGAGATACACAATATACAGGTTAATCAGCTGTCATTTTCTGATATATCTGAATATATTACGTGCTCTTACAAGACGGCAGGTCTTCTGAATTCCCAGAATATCTAAATCATTTGCCCGCTATCTAATTCATCTCAAATAGATTGTCTGATAGGGACCAATTCGTAGTTCTAGGTAATTTTTTTTTTAACAATGTGCGTTTCTGTCCAGAGTAGGACCACGTACTCAACCTGAAGGTTCATATCATCCTACTTTCGAAGTGGCAATCGACTTAGGTATCGTATTAAAAGTAAAATCGTCAACCAAGCGAATTCATTGCTTACGCAAGGCAAACTTTCTGAGGCTAAACAATTCTATTGTGTACTATCCGTCAATCTCTAACAAATAACATATGGTTTCATAAAGAGTTAAAACGCATAAGAAATGTAAGGTACAGACTTTATAAAAATTTAAAAATACCTATTCTCAGTCTATCCTTTGTAAATAATTAATTATTATTACTTACTAAATATTATTACTCGCTTTAATTTTACCGACTTTAATCATCATTGTTACAAGAGATTTTTAAACAGTCTTATCATTTCGTTAACACTAAGCGCAAAACAATTTCTTACCCTTTCTCGCTATTTTTTGAAAATACTACGGTAACATCGGATCTGATCAGGCAATAGGCGATCAATTTGCCAAGTTTTTTCAAGCATCATACTCCACGTTATCTCATTCCGAACAGCCATACTCTTACGCGGTATGGAAGTCGAATTTTATATTTTTTCCATTTCTAACCGAAAGCTCACTGCTCTACGATCTTCACCGTGTTAAGCCTGTCTATTGCTCAGATTCTGCGAAAAAGCCTTGTGCAATCCTCTACTGAAACTGTTTACGTTATCTCTGTAATTTTCACAGTTCCCCATATATAAAGGAGCCCTTTATGATTCCCCTTCATACAAAAGTTAGCAAATTGGATGCAACCTTTTACAGAGAAATTTCTAAATCGAATCCCTAAACTTTTTGAAAATGTGATCACTCATCATTTGCAGCACCTTTGTAGATCAATCATATCACCGTGTCAGCACGGTTTTATGAAACGCAGATCAACAACCACTAACCTCTTGGAGCTATGGTCATTCCTAATACAGGGCTTCAAAAATATTCTTCAAACATATGTCATCTACACTGACTTTAGTAAAGCATTTGACTCTGTTAATCATTACCTTCTAGTGAGGAAACTTGATCTATTAGGTTTCCCACAAGGGAGCCACCTTTCTACCTCATTTAATTATACAAAATTCGCGTGTATTTATGTATGCAGGCGGCTTTACATTAAATTAAAATTCGATCTAGATAGCTTCAAAATACATGGTACAGTGATAACGTACTAAGCTTAAATGGCTCCAATTGTAAAGTTATGACCTTTAATCGTTTCAACCCAATACACGCGGCTTTCATTCTAAGTGGGTGCCAGTCAGACCATATTGCGACTATCGGCCAGGGGTGTGCTTGGTTTTATAAAAAGGTGGTCAATAGAATTTGATGATCCTTGCATGACCAAAACACCTTATTCATTTCGCTAGCCGGTCCGTTTCTTTAGTATGGATCATATGTTTGGAGTCTACAATACGTTGTTCAGTCGAACCGGAATATATAGTTCACTAGGTTCAAAAATATCCTCCTTACTGTTTGCCTTGCGGCGCCTAAATTGGGACGCAAACCTTATATTATCTCCTTATTTTGGGCTGTAAGCCTTATATCTTATATATATCCTTATATATATCGAGTAGACTTCATTAATTTGATTTACCTTTCCAAGCTAAACGAAGAACGATTTTCGTGGTGATCGTCTCGACTTAGTAAGGCTAAACAGCTTTGTTCCAAGTACATTCACTAGAAACTGCTTAGAGGTACTGTATCATTGTAGATCTAACTATGAGTTGCATGACCAGATGTTCTGACTATAATAGACTTTATCTTATTATCTGTTATATTGACTCTCTGTCACACCTAAGGCAATCAATTCTTCGCCTTCTTTGCCACAAATTTGGGGTAATCAATTCTCGACCTTTAGTATAAATTTCAGAAAGCTCTGCAGATCTTGATATTTTTTTGAATGGGTGGCCCGCCTTCATCGTTTATCGAGCCAGATGTGACCAACTTAAACATGAATCGCTGGAAGAGCTGGCCGCGCATTGCCGCGCATTGCCAACCTGCAGCAGATCTTCTGGTCCCGATAAAAAAAAAAGTATTTAACCTTTCTGCACCACTGTTCGAAATGGCGCACTCCCAAGCCTGGCTAGTTGTGAATGCTCCTAAAGTATCAAATAGCGAGAGTGTTGGCGGCTTTATGGCGTAAGAGGGGACGGGCAATAAGTTTTTTTCGCAAATCGATAGAAATTTACACGACTAATAAAATTATGAAAATATATAAAACAATTTTTCAAAAATGTCATATTTTACAAAATTGTGGGCGTGGCATTTCTGTGCGGTATTAGGGTGTTAGAGAGGGCGTTGCAAGAAGTTTTTTGGCAAATCGATAGAAACTTAATATTAAATAATTTTTTTAAACGAGTGGGCGAGGCAGTTTTGTCCCGCGTCTTTGCCTCTAGAATCTGTATGCATTATATCGACCTTCTAGCTTTTATAGTTCCTGAGATCGAGAAGTTTATACGTATAGTTGGACATGGCCAGATCGACTCTGCTATTGATCCTGATCAGCAATATATATACTTTATATGGTCAGAAACACTTCTGTTACATACTTTTCAAAGAATCAAATGAAGTTGCACACAAGCAGTCTTATCGCAAGATACCACCCTATATTATATTTCTCTAGAACGTTTTCTAAAGCCGCAGAAAACTAACGAGAAAGACATGCTATCCAAAATTTGGGCACTCAAAGCCCACAAAAACTATTTATACGGAAAAGCAAAGGTTAAGATCTTTATAGATCATCAACCGTTAACACATTCTCTGAGTAGCCGCAATGGAAATGCCAGAATTAAGAGATGTAAGCCTTTTCTAGGGGAATATGATTACGAGATATGATATGATACCAGGAAAAAATAAAAAGCAATATCAAAATATTAAATTTTTTCAGGATTTTACTATAGCTTCAAATGATGTCTGTACACATACTGACAACAACCAAGGGGATTGGAAAAGTCTCAAAGATAGCCATACATTGGAAAGGATTCTGTCCAGTATCCCGCACTCTCAAAAATCTACACAGTGAAAGGCGCAGCTCGCGTATGTGAAATGAGTATTGCAAACAGCAAATTAAACTCTCATAGCAAGTAAACAAAACTATTGAACTCCAAATAAGTGCTGGACTCAAGTAATTAATTAAATAATGCAGGGGGGAAACATATGTACCACTTACACTTATATATGTGAATATAATACTGAGATATGTCTATCATAAAAAATTGAAATATTTTTCATCTAGAAGTGGTTATGTTATTATTCTTCGTTGGTTCGTTAAATGGATACAAAAATAACGTTGCTTACAAGAACTATTGGAAATTTTTTAACGAATTTAATTGATTTGATAAAACAAATAAAATAAAATTCAATAAAAAATTGAATGATAAAACATATATATATATAAAGAATTTATGGCAAGATAATGTTATATACAACCTCAACTCATACGGGACTACCCCCTGAATTTAAGCATATTAATTAGGGGAGGAAAAGAAACTAACAAGGATTTTCTTAGTAGCGGCGAGCGAAAAGAAAGAAAGAAAAGTTCAGCGCTAAGTCACTTTGTCTATATGGCAAATGTGAGATGCAGTGTATGGAGCGTCAATATTCTAAGAAGAGAAGAAGAAATTAATGATTTAAGTCCTTCTTAAATGAGGCCATTTACCCATAGAGGACGCCAGGCCTGTATAACGTTAATGATTACTAGATGATGTTTCCAAAGATTCGTGTTGCTTGATAGTGCAGCACTAAGTGGGTGGTAAACTCCATCTAAAACTAAGTATAACTATGAGACCGTGAGGGAAAGTTGAAAAGAACTCTGTATAATCTACAATTTGTATTTAATTTGGCGCGCGATTATATATGTATATATGTATATATATATATATGTATGTATAATTCCAACATGTCTAGTAACACCCAGAACCCAACGCGACGATATCTCATCGCCCAGGATTAATCTACATATACATATGTACAGTTGCGGTAACAATAATAGCACCATAAGCACATTTCGTGTTTGCCCCATCGTTTCTCTATTTTCTGACATTTTTTCATAATTTTTTTAACTAATCTTAAATACTGCAATGATTTTCAATCGAAATAATAAAATTGGTAAAAGATCTAATGGATATTTTAAAAATAATTGGTAAAACAAAAAAAACCTTCAAGTTTAGGCGGTAACAAAAATAACACTGTTTCTCGTATTTTGCTAAAACTAAATCAAAAAATAAAATAAGAGTTCAACAAATGGATTATATCTTAAGAACTATGTTTAAAGAATATTAATATTTGGTTGCGTGACCATTGTAGGCAATGACAGCTGCGCATCCTCTTGGCATGGAGTCCACCAAGTCCTGGTACCGTTTTTGAGGAATTTTGCTCCATGAATCCTTGATCCTCGATCTCCCATGAAACCAAAGTTCCTCGTTATTGTTGGGTTTGGCTTCAGAAACCTTTTTTTTACGTCCGCACAAAGTTTTTCGATTGGATTCAAGTCGGGTGACTGAGCAGGCCATTTCATTACTCGGATCGATTTCTGCTCAAATCACTTTCGAGCTCTCTTGCTCGTGTGTTTTGGGTCGTTATCCTCTTGAAATGTCCAAAAAAACGGCATTTCATCCTCGGCATATAGTGCCATCACATTTTCCAGGATATCTGTGTAAATGTGCTGATCCATGATGCCTTGAATCATATGAATCGGATCTACTCCATAGTATGAAAAGCACGCCCATACCATGATGTGTGATCCCCCGTGCTTTACCGTCTTAAATGTGAAGCGAGGATTATATTCAGCTCATGGTGGACGCCGAACATAAGACCGAGAGCCTTTCCAACCAAAAAACACAATTTTGCTCTCATCTGACCACAAAAATGTGGCGCCACTTCTCCACAGGCCAGTCCTTGCGTATCTTGGCATATTCGATTCGCTTTGCCACATGCTTCGCAGTCAGAAGCGAGACTTTTCTGGGACTGCACACATTAAGGTTGTTTTGTCTTAAGTGTTTGCGAACTGTTTCCACGCTGGCAGCTATCTGGAGCTCCTTCTTCAGTTCCGTCGCCGGCTTAAAAGGCTCCTTCTTGCTTTGCCGAACCAAGCGCTTGATCTCCACGTTGGACATAGAGGGCTTTCTTCCACGTTTTTCGTTATTTTCGACAAACAGAAGTGCGTTGCGGATCATTTTGTTTGAAAAACCAACAAACCGTCCCATTTTAGCGTAGGTTTTACCTTCAGAGATAATGTTTTTAATCAAATTCCTTTTTTCGACGGTAGAATGCTTTCCCCGACCCCATAACTAGAAAATTTTTGGGCTTCTTTCGAAAAAAATTCAATTAAAACCTTTAATGCAACTCCTTTTTTCAAAATTTGTCGAAAAAAAACCCAAAGCAACCACTCCTATTAATTTTATTCAGCAAAAACGTGGTCAGTGCTATTTTTGTTACCGCCTCATTTAGCGCCCTTTTGCAGAAAGTGCCCAAAAACAAAAAGAACCGTTACATTGAGAGAGTCAAAATTTCTTGAATAGAGAGACAATATATGGTACTTATTATTCATGCAATCAGACTTTAAAAAAAATAAACATCCAATACCTTTTTTTAGGAAATCAACTTTCCACCTGCAGTAGTGCTATTATTTTAACCGCAGCTGTACATATATTCTCGTGCCAACCCAGTATTCTTTTTTTATGATAAATATATTTTTTAATAATGTTGATGTGCAATGGGCAATGTATTTCTTTGATAGTAATTAAATGTTTAATGATTAATACTTTTTATAAATAAAGATAAATTTTGAATAACCAACCACTTTTGTTGACGTGTGCACCGTTGCCCGGGGGTGAATTTTATAATCTAATTGAAAAGGAATTGAAAAGGGATTGAAAAATCCTTAAAAGAATTACCATGCATACCACCCCTATCGATGGAAGAAACTGTGAGGTTTTTCGAAGACTCTGTTTTACATAATAATACAAAACTTTTGTAAATTGTAAAAGTTACAAAGTGGGAAGAAATACAGTAGCAAGATATAATTTTAAAACCCATAGTTCAAGACAACCTCAAATATGACATTCCCCAAACTTGTAACACAGTGAACAGTATGCGATAAGAAAAATATTATTTTTATAATATGAGCAATTTAAATTAAAGGTATGTCAGGAAAATAAAGCGCTGTGTAGCTTTACTAATGCCGACCACGTATTAAACTAAAAAGAAATACTTGTGGTTCTATTTATCGAAGCACTGGAAGCGTTGCATATAAATAACACTGGACAGCTGTGGCACATAAAAGCCCAACAACAATACCCTGCTACCGCTCTATGTTATTATTTTGATAGTCATAAAAATCTGATATAGAGAGCTGCACGTGTGCATTGCAATCCATCCTTACTGCAGCAGCTCTTACTGCAACGCCCAAAATAACAAATAATACAATTAATTCAAAAAAGACCAACGTACAAATCGAGCAACTCGTCCACGTAAAACGACGCTTACGCAGAGAATGGCAATCCTCCAGATCCCCAACTGCAAAACAAAAGCTAAAAGTAGCCACACGGAAACTGGCCAACGCTCTGAAACAAGAAGAGGACGACGATCAGCGCCGATACATAGAGCAACTCACACCAACAGGCACAAAACAAAAGTCACTGTGGCGAGCCCTCTCAACTCTTCGCCCACCGACTGAAACCGTTTTGCCGATAAGGAATTCCTCAGGTGGCTGGGCCCGTAGTGATGAAGACAGAGCCACCACATTTGCCGCTCACCTACAAAATGTGTTCACGCCAAACCAGGCTACTAGCACATTCGCGCTACCGTCCTATCCCGTAAACTGCCACCAGCAACACACCCCAATTGTGTTTCGCCCTAAAGAAGTAACTAAAATAATCAAAGACAATCTCAGCCCGAAAAAATCCCCCGGCTGCGACCTTATAACACCGGAAATGATCATCCAGCTGCCACATTCTGCAGTTCGCTACATAACCAAGCTCTTTAATGCCATCACCAAACTTGGTTACTTTCCACAACGATGGAAGAGGTCGATTATCATAATGATTCCAAAGCCTGGTAAGAACCACACAGTCGCTTCATCTTACAGACCAATAAGTCTACTCTCATGTATTTCGAAACTATTTGAAAAATGCCTGCTGATCCGACTTAATCAACATCTGATATACCACAATATAATCCCAGCCCACCAATTTGGATTTCGCGAAAGCCATGGAACCATTGAACAGGTGAATCGTATTACAACGGAAATAAGAACTGCATTTGAATATCGCGAATACTGTACAGCAGTATTTTTAGACGTATCCCAAGCATTCGACAGAGTCTGGCTCGACGGCCTAATGTTTAAAATTAAAACATCCCTACCCGAAAGCACACACAAACTTCTAAAGTCTTACCTCTATAACAGAAAGTTTGCAGTGCGGTGCAACACTGCCACTTCCACTGATCATACAATTGAGGCTGGAGTCCCCCAAGGCAGCGTTCTTGGGCCAACATTATACCTCATATATACAGCCGACATCCCTACAAATAGTCGCTTAACGGTATCCACATTTGCCGACGACACAGCAATCCTTAGCCGTTCAAGGTCCCCTATCCAAGCCACAGCACAGTTGGCACTGTACCTCATCGACATTGAGAAGTGGCTCTCTGACTGGCGAATAAAAGTAAACGAGCAAAAATGCAAGCACGTGACGTTTACGCTAAACAGACAAGACTGTCCTCCGCTCTTGTTGAACAACATACCACTCCCGAAAGCAGATGAGGTAGCATACCTAGGAGTACACCTTGACAGAAGACTCACATGGCGCAGGCACATTGAAGCCAAAAAAACCCAACTTAAACTCAAAGCCAACAACTTACACTGGCTCATCAACTCTGGTTCTCCGCTCAGCCTAGACCACAAGGTCTTGCTCTACAATTCTGTATTGAAACCTATCTGGACCTATGGCTCACAGTTATGGGGCAATGCCAGCAACAGCAATATTGACATCATACAGCGAGCACAATCAAAGATCCTGAGAACCATCACTGGGGCACCGTGGTACGTTCGGAGTGAAAACATCCAAAGAGACTTAAATATCCCATCAGTTACCAACGCAATCACGGAACTTAAGGAAAAATACCATAGCAAGCTTTACACGCACCCCAACCACCTAGCGCGAGGTCTAATCCAGCTCAGCAGCCGTTCCCGACTCCGGCGAAAGGACCTACCAACCCAGCGAATAAATTATTAGGGCCGCTTAATCATAGAACAGTTGGAAAAATAATACAACTGTTCAAAAAATACTTGTTATAGTTAAGATTTTTAAACTTATTGTTAGTTCTTATACAAGAAGATTCAATAAATAAAAGAAAAGCAAAAAAAAAAAAAAAAAAAAAAAAAAATAAAAATCTATAGTCAAAGGCAGAGGAGCATAAACTTGAAACTAAGCAATTCCTGGACTTGCATTGGCTCACTTGATGCCCAGTCTTGAGGCATTTTAAACAAAGGGCCAGTCTCTTTCCTTATTGCAATCGACTGGCTGGGTACAGGTTCTTAAAGCTTTGGCAGTGATGAATGGAGTGCCCAGAAGCATTGTAGACGGCTTGTGGCAAGAGGAGCGGACCTACGCAAAACAGATGTTCTATTACATCCCACCTGACTGCCTGTTGCAAAGCCTGCCATGGCGAACTCCATATTCTCCAGCGACCTGCATCGCTGCTTCAGAAACGATGCCATTAATTCCCACGTCGGATTTGCATTTTTGAACACTGGGTCCTCCCAATGCTCCTCCCATTTCGCCTGCCTCGCCGGATCCAGCTTTTGGACAAGTACTTGGGCGATAATGCATCCAGCGATTTGTTCCGTTGAGCCCATTCCATTTAGCGCACCAATATGAGCGTTGAATTTATCCGACAGCTCACGAAGCATTGAAACGGAACCAATCTGCATTGCCCTTAGCCGCAGACAGATGCTGCCGCTTTTTATTGCGTATGAGGTCAGGATGGATATAGAATAGAAGTCTAGCCAGTTAGCATAGCCTCCAGGGAATTTTGGAATTTTGGTAAATAGGAGACAGGGGAGGTGCCCTATAACGAAGTGAACGCTGCTGATGGCCACAATCACATGAAGAAATAGCCTCAGCAAAAGTTGAGTGGGCTTGGAAGCGTTACGAGAACATCATCAAATTTCTCACTCAAATCGCTTTTAATTTCATCCAAATCAATCTCTTCAAGTTCGTTCAGAATTTTTCGAAATGTCGGTTTTAGTTCATCGATTAGCTTCAAACTTACATGATGAATGGAATCGTCAAATGATGTTATCGAATAACTTGATAAACAAACTGCTAATCGTTCCATTCTATTATATATTGCAGTCGCCTTGCGCTTCAAAAATGTCCCCCTGAATCAGAATTTCAAAGAAGAATTAGCTGCAGCTTTCGTTATTCGTATATGCAATCTTGCGTAACCAACGGAGTTATTTTCAATGTTCACTGTATTTAATTTGTCTGAATAATGCAGACAGAAATTGTTGTTCATAAACGCACTCAGCAACAATAGCGAATTAATTGATGGGTTAAAGTTGGCAGGATTTGCACTATTTATTGTTTATGCACAAATCGCGACCAACGTTGATGTTGAGCTAATAATAGGTGTTTTTGAGCAATTAAAAGACGAGGTTACTTTACAGCGAATATCAACGATATTCGTAGCGAACGAGAAATTCATGTACAAGAATACGAAAGCGAATGGTAATGAGCGACTTTATTGCAGAGAGATCAGCAGAACGCTAAGCCAAAGGTGTTGGTGCGAAAGGGAGTACAACGGAGAGCTCGCGAGAGAGGGGAAAGCTCAGATGCTCACGCTGCTGTTAGCATGTAAACAAATAACAATATTTGGAAATGCTGGCGGCTCCGAGGCCCAACAATAATACTAAAGTATTATTTAAATATGTGTTTAAGAAGAAACAGCATTAGGGGGTTCTGTTTCGAATACATTTATCAGAGTAAAAATAATTGTCGTACTTACCTCATCGGCTACTCCTTGCGCACTAATTTGCAGCTCTTCTAGCTCGGTCTTTGGGACCTGAGGAGCCACTTCTTCAGACGGATCCGCTGGCATTCTAAAAATACACATAATCTCAGTTAGTTAAATAAATTAAAGTTAAGTAACAAATCTAAAAGCTAAACCTTAATCGGTAAAGCCTTAATATAATTACAAGAACAACTATAAGAACCGATCAGGTTGCGGAAAAATATTAATCCCTTTAGGTTCTTTTTTTTCACAACCAGGCGAAGAAGATGGAAAGTTTATTTATGAACATTTAAACTCTTAAGAAATAATACCGTTAGGGAAATCAATGGGGTAGATTCATTTCAGACGTCGGACGGAAAGAGGACTGGCGAGACTACTCGCCATGCTTTTTGGTGTGTGCCAGCCTATCTGCGTATCGGCTGCTGTGAAGGTTGATCTGATCACCAATCAGAGTTATCTATAGATCCCTTAGGATAACGTAATTGGAGACGTGCTAAGAAAGCCCGAACGCACGCCGAGCTGCACTTGTTTGAATAGTTCTCAGCCTCTCCAGTTTGGATGCTGTTCTCCATATTTGGATGGTATAGGCCATATTGTATTTATTATCGCCTTGATGAGTAGGACTTTAGTTGAGAGCTGAAGTTTGCTTGACCGCAGGAGCCAGTCCAGCTTCTGTAGCTTTTGAAGGCACTTTCCCTTTATTGCTGTGATATGGGCCCTTCAAATGAGATTTTGATCCTTCGACCAGGGTGTCGAGGTATTCCTGGCGCTTTTTGTCAAGCATCCGATGGAGTCTGTTTGTGACAGTTGAAAGGGACATTATTACTGGTGCTATAAACTGCCTCCTGAGGTGCCTTTTGGGGCTAAAAATATCTCTTGCCTCAGAATTTAGTAGGAGTCTCCTAATAGTTTTTGGTCCTCCTTGGAGCGGTGGTGGCGTAGCTCGTCGTCCAGCCTCAACGACAATAGCAGTGAAGCAGTCAACATACACTTCATCGCTAGTGTTGATAGGCGTGTTCAGCATGATGGCATCCTCGACATGTGTCTTAAAAAGCGGGTACCTTGAAACTATTAAGCCTCCTCATCCAGATCAAAGAACAGCGGAAGATAGTCAGACAAAAGCTTAGTCAGGACTCTTACTTGCTGCCCTTTCAGATGCCAAAGTGCTGGTAACTTCACCGGTAACTATAATGTCAATGCCCTCGCACGCTAGAGCAAAAATCAAAATCCTTCCTCTGGCACACGTTCTCTGGTTGTCCCACCACCTATGCTGGGCGTTCCAATCACCTCCAGCTAGGTATTTTCTGCCGAGTTCAGAGAGAAGTGTTAAAATGTGTGCCTCAGCCCACCTGTACGCTGGTGGTACCGAGACAACATTGAACGATCCTCTGCTGCAGGCAGATTGATCGAAGTGCAATACAAAATATAACGCAGCAAGCCAACATACGTCCGCCCTCGCTGGTATCTCGAATACCAACTTGTCACACTTCCTACTTAAGAAACACATTTGCCTCAGTGGTGGCTTGACATTACGTTATAATAGCGTCGTTGAGTGGCAGTGTGGTCTGGCAAATCTTCAACAGTATAGCGATCGTTTTTCAGGACCTTATTACGGTATTTCATACGGTCCTTTATACGCCGTTGGTAAATCATTTACATCGTATTTTGTTGGTTGTGCGTGTTTTGCGTCGAACATATTTTCCATTTCTTCTGCTCGTTTGTGATATTTGCTGCTGCTTGTGGTCTTTTCATTTCAATATCTCTATCTCAATATCCTCTATTAAACGGTTGTTCATCACGTCTCTTGGGTGAAAGTTGAAGACTAAATCGTTTGGGGAAAATGTAGTGGTGGCATTTATCTGTGAACTAATGCCCCACTGTATCATGAATAACTGCGGGTCCCATTCTTAAGTCTTTTCTGTCCTGGTCTTTAAAGCATTAAATAAAGTTTTTTACGTTCTTTCCTTTATAAAATTCTCAAATTCGGCTCACCAAATACTGCAAACAGTGCTTTAATTACCGACGTTGTCTTCGCTGTTCGTGTTGCGACTTTTGCTCCTTGGGAACAGGCCTATGTGATCCAAATTTGTTGTACGGAATGGTGTAGGTACCGAGTCGTATACATGCAGTGACCATTTATGCTTGCCTCCTCTTACTTTGTATATACAGCACTCTGCACACGAAGATGTACGACTTGCCATACCTCCTCATGCGTGGGAACAAGAAGTTCCATTGAATACGATTGGATCAGCGGATGGCTTGTTACAACTATTTGACGCCGTTGGCCGTTTTGCGTAAAAGAATGTTCGATTCAATACTTGGCTCCATTGCTAACTCTTTTCCTTAGTTCTGAATACTTTAAATATTTGCGCCAGTATTGGGTCTTTCCTGTGCAACGCAAACACCCTATATTTATCAATATGTTGTCTGCTACTGTGTGAGATATTTCACCGTGTGGCAGTGTTGGTTGTCTGCTCATGCCATCCAATTGTGGCATATCCGCTCTTGGTCGATGTCTACAAGTGAAATGAAACTCTTGTTGCTTGAGCCACCATCTTGCTATTGGTGGCAGTAGCTCTGTTGATTCCTTCAGAGTCACTACCGCGTAGCAATCTGACATCACCAGAAAAGAGATCCCAGTACATATATACGAAATTTATAGTGTCTCCTTAATTGCTAATATTTCTAACGCATAGCTTGAGTATCTGCTCTCTGCGTCGCTGCATATCCGGCTATACAAAAATACCGGCTTCGTTCTCGTTCTCGTTACTCGTATCAGTGTGTACTTCAGTACAGGGTCAAGACCGGCTTCGATGCAAACGCTTTCTTTATTAAATTAAATTGTATTGTAGTTACAAATAGTGAAATGTAAAAAGTAACAAACACATACACCTTAGAAATCTGTACAAGGAAAGTAGTCGACCTGCAAAGGTAATTTCGTATGTTCAGGACTTCCGGATGCAACTATAACTTTAGGCTTAAACGTTGTGTGTGTCTCGAAATAAATTGTCAAGAGGCAGTTATCAGCAGTTGATCATTGCGCAGGAACAAATCATAACTGGACCTGGGCAGGACGCTTGCGTTGGAATATTGAGTCGATGGTGGAGAAGACGTCGCTGGACTTCTTGGCGGCGTCCACCTTGAAGTGCAGACCCCTCAGACCGTAGTAGTCGACCAGCGGCTTTGTCTGCTTGTGATATGCTTCCAGTCGCTTCTTCAGAGCCTCAGCGTTGTCATCGCTGCGACGGATTAGGGGTTCTCCAGTGACATCGTCCGTCATTGGCTTCTTTGGAGGGGCAAATTCTTCGTGATACGAACGCCCGCTGGCCTGGTGGATCAAGCGCCCAGTGATGCGCCTCACCAACAGACTGTCGTCGATGGCAAACTCGATGACAGCATCCAAATTGGTTTTCCTCTTGTCCAGCAATGTGTCGAGCTTCTCAGCTTGTACGACAGTCCTGGGGAATCCGTCCAGGAGGAATCCGTTCTTGCACTCGGGCTTGTCCAGGTTGGAGTCGATCATGTCCACGACCAGTTCGTCGGAGACCAGTTTGCCGGCATCCATGACCTTCTTCAACTCGGCTCCCAGCTTCGAACCGGATGAAATCTCCGCCCGCAGCATGTCGCCGGTCGACAGGTGGCACACACAGAACTTCTCCTTCAGCAGGGGAGCCTGCGTTCCTTTGCCGGAGCCCGGCGGCCCCAGGAGAATGGCGTTGATCCCGATGTTCTCCGGCTCATATCGCTCCACTGCACTGTGGTCCAGAATTCGATTTTTTTGGCATAAACTCTAAAAATTGAGCTACAGATTTGAAACTTTGTACATTTTGTTGTTAAATCACAAATAGTTTGCACACAAAATTTGAAGTCTGTGCGACCACGCCCTCTCTTGCCTCCCATATTAACTACTGGTATGACTCAGGAGTCAACGAAATTTCATTTTTTTTAAATAAAAGTGTGTACATTGTTGTTTTAAAAATAATCGCCCTCTTCTTCTTCTAGCTCTACATTATAATTTTCCGAATCTGAACTCGAATCAGAATCAGAATGTGAGTCCAATATTTTGTCTGATGGATCAGTTTTAAAATTAGACTGTATTTCCAAAAGACTTATTACTGCCTTCGGAAGTGGTTTTTTCCTATTTTTTCTCTCTCTTTCTTTTAAACATATTGTTGATAATAGTGGGTCCGAGGAATCAATAGCTCTGTGGAAAATATCACTCATCGTATTGATCCGACTATTTTTCCTTGCATGTGATAATCGGTCCCTTTTGTAAAGTTTATTCCGGGCTTCACTCGCATTTTCGCCTAGGCATCCAAGTGGAACCAACGCCGAATTATTGATTTGATATCCGTGGACCAGTACTTTATGGATCGTTGGTGACATAGGATACCATGGATGCGTTTGCATATATAATTGAAAAGTTATATCGCAAAAAGAACGAAATTTGTCGGAATTTATAAAATAGTTGGATGATATTGCTATTAAAATAATGTGAAACTTTTCCAAAAGATGTTCGTTAAAGCTGGTTATCGACGAGAATTTGGTACTTGCGAAAGCTCTTCTTGCCGTATTACCATCATTGCTATTGCCGCTGCCATTCTGCTTCGGCATGCTTACTCGAAGGCCCATTTCTCTCCACATTTCCTCCTGGATATATTTTTTTCGAATACTTATTTTAACCTTGTCCTCTCCTTTTATATGCCACTTTTTTATCTCAGCTCTGTATGATACGTTTAAAACAAATTCAAAAAAACGGATCCAGGCATGTAGTGGACTTACCCCAAATTGTAAAGCTTTTACTTTTGGTACAAAGGTTTCTGAACTAAAATTTGAGATTTTCAACATTTGTGTTGGGCTGACTCCACAGATCGGACAACATTGAGTAGATTTAGTGTCTGTTAATACGTTTAGGACTTTTCCATCTATAAGTGTCATGTGCATTTCATAGCTAACTTCTATGTCACGATTTTCATCATATTTATAAGTGAATGGCGTAAGATTATTAATTTGATTATCTAACTGATTTTTTTCCATCATTATGTGGACAGCAGTTTCCTTTATCAACTCAATTTTTAGAGGTCTGCAAAATCGAATGGACTGCGGTGCTCTGTTTATCCAGATATGCCGATCAAACGAATCTATAATTTGTATGGGTATGACAGAAGTTACAAATAAAGATTGATCAGAAATTGGTGTGCCAAGTGCTTCAGTTTCATATTTCTGCTTGTAAGCACTATGACCAGTTGTCCCATCAAATCCGTAGCTGCAAATTAATTTGATTTTAAAGATATCTGAAAATTCCTTGAAAACATCAGATTGCAACTTAATTAATCTTTGCGCTGTATGATCCAAGAGATTTTGTAATAGCACTTGAGCAGTGTTTTCCATTACTTCTATACCCTCTGGTCGGCACTGTAATTTAGCTTCGATCACTTCATTATACGGCGGATATATATCGCTGTTATGGCTTTTATTTAAAAGCCTGGTGCTTATATATTGCTGTTTTGTCAGCGTGTTTTCCAGGAGATAAGCTAGAGCTTCATCTGGTGAAAGAGGAGTTGGTTTTTGGCATTGAATTTGCATCCTCGATTCGCTTGGAAATTCTGGTGTTTTTAAAGTTTCTTTAAGAACAAAGGCAACGTCCCTCTTGCATTCTTTTCTAGCAGAAACAGTTGCTGCATGAATCAAAAGACTTGTGTCGTGGTTACTTTCACTTGCCAGATTCGATGCCAGTTTCCTTTTTAATCTTTCTCCTGCATTTTGGTAAGATAAGTTTCGGCGTCCCACTTGCTGGGGTGTCTTGGAGTTTTCAAAATCACTAACAGGAATTGTTATCTTAGACGCCATCCACTTGGTATGTTTGGAAATAAATCGGTCTAGTTGTCTGTTACACTCGGGCAGTTTTTTTTTAATAAATAATTCAAAATGTACTATTTTTTTGTCAATCTCTTCTGTCTTTTTCGATTCCAGATTATTGTTGTTGATTGCGGTTGATTGTAATCTGAAACATAACTTATTTGCCTATTGTTACGCCTCCAAATGTCCAGGAGGTCGCTATGTGTGAACTCGAACTTGCCTATATAAAATCAAATTTTTAAGAAAACGAGCAAAAATGGGCAAAAGATATTACTTTACCGTGAAAGACAATAGTTAAAGGTACAAACTGACGTTTTTAACTTTTGTCAGAAATTGTCAGAAAATTAGTTATACTCCACGAAACACACGGGACACGTTAGAATTTTCTGTTAAAATACACATAAATTTGATGTCACACAACATAAAAACAGTACAACTATACATATATTACCTACATAAATTAAAAACATCACACCTTGGCATTTATTTTCCATATTTTACTATAATTTTTGGATGCGTATTAACGATTGTACTACGTGCAAAAGTAAACAAATAATTTGGCGGGAATTGCATTCTCTCAATCAGCTGTTTAACACTTCAACTTTAAAAGCTCATAAAAAGATTTAGTGAAGCTTTCGGTCAATTTTGTTTTTGGTTTTTATTTATATGATCAATTTTCTATCAGAAAATAATTGCTAAAAGACGATATATTGACATAAAAATTTAGAGTTTATGCCAAAAAAAACGAATTCTGGACCATAGTGCACTGGTACTGCTGCATTAGGCGCCATCGTTAACTGTGTATGCTCGACTGATTATTCGGGACTGCTCCTAATTCATAGCCTTTAGACTTTAGTCTTGATCTTCTCCCCATACGAACTCCACATCCTTGTTCAATAAATTGCTCATTGGATAAGCAATCATACTGTACTCCTTGAAAAATTTTCTCAAGATTAATGTAATTTCTAGCGTACTTTTGTTTCATTACATGGCCTTTGATATTCGTTGATGCATTCAGTCGTCTTCTTGTTGCCTGGCAGAATTCCGTAGCCCGTGATAACGTGACCCCAACGAAGTCACCTTCGTTTTTATAAAAGCGCATTTGGAAGGGCGCAGGGTTAAGCCCGCGCTTTACAGCATCTACAAATGCCTTTAATATATTTAGTCCTTCTTCCGCCGTCTTAGCTGCAAGTATGACTTCGTCCACATAATTGATAATCCTCCATTGGTGTTTCAGTTCTCGTATGATCTCCGTAATGACTTCTTGGAAAACCATATGTGCGTTCACCAGACCAAAAGGCATGACATTAAATTAACACAGTCCACTTGGTGTCGTAAATGCCGTTAAATGCTTCCTTTTCTCGTCGTGAAGTATACACTTCCGGATAGCAGGGCCAATTGCTCCTCTACGTTTGGCATCGGATGGCGCTTTCTTATGGTAACTATGTTTTGAGCTCGATAGTCCACGCATAGTCTCCGTTTTCCGTTTGCCCATGGCACCAAAATTGCTGATGCTGCATGAGTTGACTTGCTTTCTTCAATTATCCCGTACTTCAGTAAGTCACCAAATTTGAACAGATTGTTCACCTGTACCTGGTGGTCGGGGTCAATGTTCGTATTAACATTGAGTATGTTATCGCTGACCGTGTGGATGAAAGCTTTAAACTTATGAACTCCAATCAAAACTGTTTTTATTATCGTCGGATACTCATGTTTTATGTTTTGACTCATGCACTTGAGCATTCTTTGCATAATTGTGCTTCCGTTTTGTTTCAATATTTCGTAGTCGTCAGTATCCAATTCATCATTTCCTAGTTTCGTCATCAATTCGTTGACCTTTGTCGTTCTGTTTCCTTTGATTTGAATATCATGAGACCGCGGAATCACGTCCAAATCACTAAGCTTTAACTCTTTTAACTTTACATGCGCTGGGAGTAGGTGTATTAATTATTGCAGCCTTCAGTTTGGCACGATCGATCGCGGCTTGCGTGGTAAAGGGTGGAGGGCACCCTTATCTGCAGGGCGATAACCGCAAAAATCGTTTCCAAGACTTGAGCGACTGCGAAGGCGGTTTCCATGTGTTATTCTGGGGGAAAGAATGGAGGCGCTTTTGTGGGGTACTTATTGCCATCCTCTAGGGAGATCCGGGGAGATCGGTAAAGTGGATATGTAGTGGATATGCTTGATGTGTTCGTACTTGTTGTTGTGTGTTGTAAGTATTGATTTCTCACGGAGATCGCAGGGTATTCGCCATTGATTAGTTGGGCTTGCAGTTCTGATGATCCTACACTTGCGAATGCCTTGATTTCGTCGGAGTGAATTGATTTCCTTCCATGATATGTTAAAAGACTTTTTGCCACGCATAGTCAAACCATAAGCCGCCTACACTTTTTAAAAATATTTTGATATGTTTTCTTATTTTTATTAGAATTGCATTTTTGTATCGATTTACCACGCCTAACGCCCAAAAACGGCACAAAACTGCCACGCCCAAAGTTTTGAAATTTTTTTAAAATTTTTCTTTGTGTTATTGCTTTGATTGCCAATTTCTATCGGTCTACCAAAAACATTGGGCACACCCCTAATTTCACCAACAAAGTTCCCACACTTTTAAAAAATTTTTATTTTGTCTTATTTTATTTCCCAATTTCTTTCGATATCCCACAAAAATGATGAAATTTCACACTTCCTCTAGCTAAGTAAAGGGTATATGATGGTCGGGGAACTCGACTATAGCATTCTGTCTTGTTTAAATTTAGGATTGTCACGATCGTTAATGTTTTCTGGTATCTTAGATATTAAGTAAAGGCTTTCCTATGAGAAATTGGATTAGCAATCTTTTTTTAAATTTATAAATATTTTTCGTATCTTTTCTATTTTATTTTCACCAATACTTAAGCTTTACAGCATTGTAATATTACTGTAATTAATTTGCATTTAAGATTTGTTTTTAATATTTTCTAGAGCTTGTAAATTATAAACTCATTTTTATCTAACTAAAACTCCTTAAATATGATAAGATACCCAAAACTATTTACAAGGCAACTGAAATAAATACAGATTTATCGTAGTAAAAAAAACACGAGAGAATGCTATAGTTGAGTACACCCCGAAAATCAGATACCCGTTACTCAGCTCGTGTCTAGGTTTTATATAGTTCCTGAGATCTCGACGGTCATACGGATAGACGGATACGGCTAGATCGACTTGGCTATTAATCATTCTGCCTGCAACATATCTAGTATACCCTTTTACTCTACAGATACAGACTCCAGCATACAGATTCTAGAGACAAAGACGCAGAGCAAGTTTGTTGACCCATGTTGCCACGCCCACTCTAACGACCACAAGCCGCACAAAACTGCCAAGCCCACACCTTTAAAAAATGTGTTGATATTTTTTGATGTTTTTATTAGTTTTGTAAACTTCTATCGATTTGCAAAAAAACTTTTTGCCGCGCCCACTCTAACGCTTTAAGCCGCCAATCCGCCCACACTTTCATTACTGTAAGCTTATATTCTTGGCAATATTTCAATAATAAATTATTAAACTATATTTCCATTTAACATGCCACAAATCGATGTATTTTCTTGCAAAAGATTTCAAAAATAAGGAAAGCCATTGAAATCACATGAGTACATATTATTTTCATAAATGGTTTTGACATGCTTAATTTATGCCTGGCCATTTTTAGGACGTGTTTTTATTGCGATGTACACAAAAAAATATATGCATTTCCTTTTGTAGTACCTGACTTTCTAAATAGCTGTTAGAAGAATAAAAAGGATTTTTTTACGTATCTTTTGATACCAAAATACACCAAACTGTATAAATATTAAACACCAAATTGAAACAAAATCAGGTGGTTCACGTATGACACTTTTAGCCTTAAACACGTGCGCGCGCAGGGCTTATACGAATGTTTAAGTGTATTCATTATATTGTTTTCACCAGGAGAAAACGCAATAGTCTACTTCATCGACTATTAAATACCGACTACTTCCGTGACTCGTATATCAGCTACTCTTGATGATATTACGCATTCGAATAAACCGATGTAATAGTCTGTAAATTGTACAAAAGAGAATACTATAGACAAGTTCGCCGACTATCCTGTTACTGATACCTGTTACTCAGCTAGTGTGAATGCGAACGCGAAATTTCATCATTTTTCAGGAATGCCCGAAGATATTGGGGAATAAAATGAAAAAAAATTAAAAATTGTTCCAAAGTATGGGCGTGAGCGCTTCAGCGGTTTATATACATTTCAAAAAATGTAGTATACTCTTTTACTCTACGAGTAACGCTATAAATATTTGGAAATAAAACTAAATTATGTAGCAGTCGCCTTATCTCGTGTTAAAATTTTAGATACTATGACATTCTTCGTTTATCAAAAGCAGCAAAAATGCACAGTGCATTAGAAAGTAACAAAAATTATATTCAAATCACTGACAAGCCTATTAATCATTATAGTAGACAAATTAAATTTATAAAAGATTCCAAAATATTTAACTAAGACTCTCATAAAATACACTGAAATTACTCTGTAAATTTTGTAATAAGTAAATTACATAGATAATGACAGTCACTTTTCCATTTTTCAAAATGCGTATCGTGAAACTATAAGCCCAAACAGCAACGTAACAATTAAAAAAACTAAACTAACGGACATTAACTCTTGCGCTGAATTCAAGTTATTCATTAATGATACGACTTTTTAAAGAAACTCACTATTTTCCCAACTATTATACATTAATCCATAAGTCATTAATGTTTTCAAAGTCTGCAATCTTGCAGAACATAGACCAACAAAACTTACTTTTAAAGTAACCCCGAAGACAAAAAACTTAAGAAAACTTTACTTTAAAAAACACTGTGGCCCCAGCCCAACTTTCAACCACAAAACGCCCACCGTTTGAAACAATTTTTAAATATCTTCTAATTTTTAAAATTTTTATTTTTCTATTAAATTTCCTCACAAAACTGTCACGCCCACACTTCAGATAAATGTGTAAGTTTTTTCAAATTTTTTTTAGTCCTGTAAATTGCTATCGATTTGCTGAAAAAAAACTTTTTGCCACGCCCACTCTTACTCCCTAAAACCGCCAAAACTGCCACGCCCACACTTTTGCAAAATGTTTTTATATTTCTTCATATTATTATTAGTCGTGTAAATTTCTATAGATTTGCCAAAAAACTTTTTGCCACTCCCACTCTAACGGCCTAAAGACGCGAAAAGCCACGCCCACATTATTGAACAATTTTTGAATTTTTTCTCAATTTATTCTCCTAATATCTATGAACTTTGTGAACGCGTCGATAATCACTAATATGTTTTTGTTTGATATGTTCTGAAGGAATCCCTCTTCTTTTCCAGACTTTTTAGAATAAGCTGTACATGTTAGACAATTGATAATATGTATCTTGCATTTTCCTCCTATTTTGGGAAACCAGTAGCTCTTTGAAATCACTTCTACCATTTCGTCTATGCCAACGTGTCCTAATTGATCATAACAATTAAAGAAAACATGTCTTAACCTTTCGCTCAGTACATAAAATAAGATAACTTTCTAAACTTATGTTCTCATCTCTGTTTTAACAAATAATAAAATTATCACCAAATGAAGTAACATTAATCGTTAGTATGTGCGCATCCAAATAAAAATTGTTAATGTTTAATTATTTGAACAAATAATTTTTATTTTAATATCATTTATATTTTTTGATGATTGAGTTTTCAATTAAAACTATACAAGCCACTGGTTTTTTGCTTAACCTTAATTGGAAACCGTTCTCGATCTTGTTCCGAATCAGACTGATCTTATAATTCTTAATCCTAATCCAATCAACTTCTTTAGAAACTTCTTGAACTTTCTATTATGCTTAGAATAAAAGCTTTATGCTTAAATTATGTTCCCATCGCGTGTTCTGCAAAAGACTACTTAAAAGCTTAGGTTTGATTGCGATAAATCTTTACATTTCCATGTCGTCATTTTAAAGGAAAGAATTTCCTAGAGCTATAAAAAAGGCAGTTCGATATTTTAATAAATTGTTCTTATTTTGACTTTAAAATAAAATACACTCTTACTGTTATGGTAGTACGGTTATTTATTTTTTTGCCTTCACAGGTAAGTTCGCAAGACAAAACACCGAGAGCTTCTACTACATTTTTACACTACTAGATATAAAATTTTGCACTTATAGTACCTAAGTAAATTAAGTACACTTATAAAGAGGAGGTTAGATAGTACACAATTAGCGTACCTTTCTTTAAAGATATAATAAAAGTGTATTTAATGCCTAACATAAGTAAAGTGAAGGACCTAATTAAGACCACTTAAATTAACACTAGAGCAGTTGCTAAGAAGAAGATTGTGAGCGAAAAACAAGCACAGGGTAGTTCGGTGTCCTTAAGATCGCGAGTCCCATCCGCAAAATCAAATATGGATTCGATCAGTAATGAGACGTTAGTGAGACGTCTCTGCTCAACAATATACCTATAAATCCGGTGGAAGTGGTGGAATCAATGAAAATCCCAGATATAATTCATTTCTAACCGACATTCTGGGGATCCATTGACACCAAACGAATTTATTAGCAATGTAGTGGAGGTCATATTGATGATTAGAGGTACTGATCAGACCCCGTATGGCCAAATGCTGTTGAGAGCAGTTAGACAGAAGATCGAAGGGAAGGCTAATGAGGCAGTAATCGCAGCAGGAGCTTAAATTGGGATGAAATCGAGGAGGCCCTGATTAGACACTGTAGGGACAGAAGAGATGAGGAGACATTAATGACGGAGCTGTTTAATTTAAAGCAAAGACAGTTGTCCGTACAGAGACTCTACGACCAGGTCACGAAAATAAAATTAGCCCTCTTCAGACTAATCGAAGCAGAAGAGACCGAACCGCTAACAATTAGAGTTAGGCATAAGGTCGTCTCGCAGACAGTCCTCGCGACATTCATAGGGGGACTACGGGGAAACCTGGGAGGAATAGTTAGAGCTTGGAAGCCACAGGACCTGGAAGAAGCTTATGACATAGCCATCAAGGAGAGAAATTTGTACGTCGTTGAAACTTCGACATATAGTCATCAAAACAGAAAACCAATGAGACAGAACGATCGCTTTCGCCCAAATTACAATCAGTACTGGAATAGAGACAGCGACCAATCGCATTATAGGTTCTACAACCAGTCGCAGAATAGGGATCGTTATCAATACCAGAATAGGGACTATAACCGTTACAATCGCAATAGTGTTATATGTGAGATATATAGTGAGATATGCTTCATTTTGCCAAGCACAAACCGGCCTATTACAAACGGACAGAGATTGTTTCATTTCGAGACAACCAACAAGACAAAGGATACAGAAGCTGAGCATAATTTCGATGAAGGAGGAAATTTTCGGTCAGAAGCCTCGAAAAACAAACAGGATTCATGAGTAAATTCCCGTTGGACGCGAACTTGCCTTACATAATTCTATAATTTCAAGACAATAGAAATTTAAAATTTCTGAGCTGAAGGCTCTTTTATCACCCCTAAAATTGTACGGGTTAATGAAAGGATTACCTTTGAAAAATCCATTTCCATTACTCCGATTCTGCAGAAACACCCAATCTTACAAAGAGAATTAAAAGAGAATTTCCTTTTCTGATATTCAATTTCCACCAATTTTTCGGCGGACTAAAGGGCATGAACATTCTGACCCAGTTGCCAGTCACCGCGACAGTTATCATATTAAATATGTTGTATTTTGCTTCAACATCAGTCGTTCTTTTTAAAAAGTGAACTACCGGATGAAACTTACTGTCCTTCAGCAATCAAGTGGAGGCGTCAGCAGCGTCGCAGCGGAGAAGTGCTGATGATCGCAGTTTAGCCGTTCGTTGACGTTGATGGCAGCGAAAACTATGCAGACTTCTGGTCAGCATTTTGGGCGCTTGTGTTTTCCCAGAAACACTGTTGAAACACAAGATGTGGGACGATGACTTGTAGGGCAATAACTTGTCTATTGGTGTGTCGGTTGCTGATCTTAATACTAGAGTAAGCGGGACGCGTACATTGTTTTTTTTTATTATTATTCGATTTACGGTAGAAAAATTTAAATCTTCTAAAGATACCACCTACCGTCCGTAGGTGGCATGCACGATTCATAAACTCTATTGGGACTATGCCTACGTACTAGGCACAAACCTCCGCGTGCTTTTCAGTCCTACACACTTTTCCCTGTTCCAATCCGCTTTGTCCAGCGGGTGGCGAGACCTCATCCATCTTTTGCTTAAACGCCTCTTCTTAGCTATAAGGAGCAGAATCTCTCTGGTGATCGGGATTTTAGCTGCTGTGGGCCAAAACGGTTTGAGTTTCAGCCATATCTATGTTGTGTTGACGAAGGGTTTTCACCTTGTTTGCCAATATTCGATTTCGATTTCTTCCTGTCAGTCTCTGGAGAAACACGAGACATTCGCTTGATTTCTTGAAAGCGCTGCGGGGCAGCACATTGGGGCCTCGAGGGAACCGCAGTAGCCAATGATTCATCAAACGCAGCAGTTTCACTTGAATAATTTATAATATATGAGGGAACATTGGCGGTTCTTGTATTACTATTTTGACAATTTTAAGGCACACCTGTAAGTATCCAACAAATCACCAGGGTCCTAGCCAAGACTTGAACCCTGGGATAGATAAGCTTTGAGCTCACAAACTTCTGTTTGTGCGATCGCGTGGCAGCTGGGCAGCGGAGCCGCACTTCGAGCCAATTCATTCTTTTTTTGAATGAAAATGATTAAGTTTCACTATTATTTCACTGATAGGGACTTGGGGGGACACTATATATGTGCCAGTATTCTGGACTTGTCCATAAGTTTTTACCGCGAAAACTAATTTCACTTCTTCCACTTTTTCAGCTGCGTATTATTAGACACGAACCATTTCTTCTATACCTCTAAGAAGAGGAAGAATTCAAGAAACTAAGCATTCATGCTGCTTCGAAGCTTTTAAACGAAAACGGCAAAAAATATTACACGTACCAACTCAAAAGCAGTAAAGGGCTGCAAGTGGAACTAAAAGGCATTGAGCCTGATGTCACGCCCAATGAAGTTGCAAATACACTTCACGAAAAGGGCTTTAACGTTAAATCAGTTATAAAAAGCCCCAACCGCTCTTCAAGGTCGAGCAATCTACAATTCTTATTACACCGTAAAATTACTCTAGAAGAACCACAAAGGCGTAATGGTCCAACTGCCAAGAATATGGCCGCAGCAAGACATATTGTACCCTTCCTTCCGTTTGCGTCGCCTTGCCCGGTTAATAAACTTGATCCAAATTCAAAAAAATTTGGTAATTATGGTGAAAACCACTCAGCTAATTACCGGGGATGCCCTGTCTACAAAGATCTTAAAAGTCGCATGAACGTGAATAATTACACGCGCCTCCAACGTGATATACCAAGAGAAAATTCAATAAATTTTCACCATCACAAAAAAAAAAGAAAAAAAAATTCTTGATAGACGACTTCTCTCAAGCGTACAACTTCGCTTCACTACATTTCCTTGCATCAACTTGCGTCTTTGTCTCTAGAATCTGTATGCGGAATCTCAACCTTCTAGCTTTTATAGTTCCTGAGATCCGGACAGACGGACATGGCTAGATCGGCTCGGCTATTGATCCTGATCAAGAATATATATACTTTATATGGTCGGAAACGCATCCTTCTGCCTGTTAAATACTTTTCAACGAAACTATTATATCTGTTTACTCTACGAGCTGAGCTTCCTCAGATGAGGAAGCATTCCAAACCCCATGCAAAAACGTTTTCCACAAAAGCTGCATTAGGACACATTTTGCGGCAAATCCGAGATGCCCCATTTGTAATCACGTTGGACCCAGGGGCGGCTGTTAGTTGCATAGGTAGCAGGTTGGCTTAGCACTTCTTAAAAGAAAACATTCCATTTAAAAAAATTGCACCAAAAGTAAGCACTGCCGATGGTAACTGACAAGAAAATGTGGGAAAAGTTTGTCTAACAGTTCTCTACGACGAAAGGACGGAAGATATAGAAATATACATTGTGGCCACATTAAAGCAGGATCCTAATATGGTAGCAATTGAACATGAGTTGTTCGGAGTTGACCCAAATCAGGTATTAGGCAAAAAACTTAATATCTCATTTAATAGATGCAGGACAAGCCAAAGATAAACAGACGCTTTACCTGCAATGAAGAATGATTAAGTTAGGAGTAATAGAAGAATCTGATAGTTCGGGTCATTACCCTTAGTTTACACCCTCGTTTATATTTGGATAGCCGAAAAATGAACGTAATCACACAAAAGGATGCTTATCCACTTTCCCAAATCAGCGGCATTTTGGAGAAAGCGGAATTCATAACCAGTCTAGATTTAAAGAATGCATATTGGCAGGTTCCCTTTTATGTAGATTCGAGGGACAAAACAGCTTTTATAGGACCAGGAAGCCCGCTGTACCATTTTAAAGTCATGCCTTTCGCGTTATTGCGGAATAAAGTGTTTGTCTATATAGATGACTTGCTTATCGTGTCAGACACGTTAAATAAGCATTTGGAGGTACTATACGAAGTGGCATTGCACATTAAGCGAGTTGGACTATCGATCTAAATTGGGAAAAGCAAGTTTTGTTCCAAAAGAGTAATATATCTAGGGCATATAGTGGGAGATGGAGGAATTCCGGAGAAAATCGATGCGATAACTGAGTTTAACGTGCCTAAATCCCTTAAGGCTGTAAAGAGTTTTTTAGTTCTATGTGGCTGGTATCGGAAGTTCATTGGCAATTTTACGGCAGTGACAGCTCCGCTTACAGATTTGCTAAGCACGGGAGGGAAGTTTTTGTTCAACAGAAGCTCTAAAAGATTTTGATGATTTAAAACAAAAATTTTGTGAAGCTCCCGTTCTCAAAATTGCAGACATTTTTTATACACTGCGATGCCAGCAAGGCTGGTTTGGAGAGGTCTTAGTTTAGCTGTCTTAAGAACCAAAGACTTCGTTGCGGAGATTCACAGAAAGGGACATGATGACTCTCTTTCCGCTCTTAGAGGAATTAATGAAACTATCGAGCGGATTCGTCAATATTATTTTTGGCCAGGACTTGAACCGCATATCAAGAAGTACCTCTCGTGGAACTTGCATGACTACCACAGACTTCCGCTATCCAAGCCGACTGAATCAGAACGAATTTTCTAGAATTTATATATAGATTTTCTGGCGACTTATCGTGGATCAGGCAATGGTAACATTGGCATATTTATAGATTTTGACCATATAACCAAGTCAACCGGTAAAAAAAAAACTATGATGTTTTCGTGAAGTATTCAGAGACAGAACAGACAGACAGAAGTATTCAGAGACAGAGTTGTTCCATGTGTTTGGCGTATCATAATATCGGATAATAGCTTTTAGTTCCAGTCAGGGGTTGTTCAAAATCTTTTCGATAAACACACAGTGACACACACATTTACTGCAGTTCATGCACTTCAAGGGAATAGTTGCTGCAATCCGCTAGTATGTAAAAGGAGACCAAAAGATTAGATCTTCATATACGTTGTGCTCTGAGGTCATTCGGTGCATTCCGCAGTAGGGACAAGCCCTACAACGACAAGGACATACGGCAATAGCTGGCTTCTCGCGGTACCAGTACTGGTTCTCTTGCGTTCCCCACTCAGATTTTGGTGGAGGAGATTTGTAATGGCGCTAGTGCCACCAAATGTATCTGGAATTAGTTCCTAGCAAAACAGATGGTAACGTTGCGATAAGTCCAGGGGCGCCCGCAACCTATGTTTCAGCAACATGACGGTTGGCAACAACATGCTGCGTGCGGATTGTGCTCCGGAAAAATCCACCGCAGGTTTATAATGCGTACCCTGGCTACAGGGTACACAAAGATATTAAGAAATGTAGTGTCAAGTTAGTGGCTTTTAAGCCGCCATGCCAGTGGGTATCACAAGGGGATCAACCACCTGGTGGTACGCGCCGTGCTGGCTAATCGTAGTTGGGCTGCAGCTGGAAACTCTTAAAATTTCCACATCTCCGGACCGGACTAAGGTGTCATTCGACCCGTGCCGAGAGTCTGCCAGGCTGGGGGCCCGGGAAGCAACTAGACCAATCGCTTACGGAGAGCCCGGGCAAGTGGCATCCGCCTGGTCTGGCTAGCCTTACCCGGATCTCTGCCCGGGTGGACCGCTTATTTCTCTGCAACTCGTGGGAACCATAAAAAAATAGACCCACATTTTAAAATACCGCAGACCTTGACTGCGGGAAATGTCGCAAGACAGTTTGAGGACCGCCTCCTTGACGGGGCGGCCTACTTCAGTGGTAACACCAAAAAATGTTCCTAATCGGAGTGTGCCAAGAATCGGGCAGCCACACCGAGTCACTCGACTATGGTCCAAGCCGGCCAAGCGGGACGGTCTAAAAACCCATTACCGCAACTTGGTTAGCCTGGGGCCCGGGATGACCCTTTACCTTCAGCAGGGCAAGTCACCTGCTTAAGCTTTGTCTCTGGTTAAGACACCACAGCCGCTAGAGCAAAGGCCCAACTATGCTTCGAAGCGGGCAAACTCCACCCTGTCGCCTCCGACGGAATCGCCTAAGAGGCAGAAGGTGGAGAAGAGCAGGCCACTGACTGCTCCCTTCGATGGCCCAAGTACCTTAAGGGCTGCAAAGGCCACTGAGGTACGCAAGCCATCATATGCGGCCGTAACTGGGGCCATTAAGGTTGCGGTCGTACCAGAAGGGTACCCCAAAGTCGTCCTTAGCAGTGAGAACCTCTCACAGCTCGAGGACGCACTACTGGAGGAAATAGTCCTGTCCGGTTGGGATTCTCCAATCAAGTTTGGAGGAATCCACTTCAGGGTGGGTCACCTGATAGTGGACTGCCGCAAAGCAACCACTGCTGAGTGGCTGCAATTAGCAGTCCCCAGCCTCAGTAAGTGGAGCGGTGTCTCCCTGGAGGTAAAGATGGGCGACGACTTGCCATCGTCACACAACATAACCATCTTCTACCCCAGGACAGGGGACAAAACAACAAAGTTGATCATGGAATTGATAAAGAAACAGAATGACCTGGACACTGAGAACTGGCGTCTCATATCAAGGAAGAATGAGGGTGGTGGGTCGCTCCTCAGCCTTGGCATTGATGACAACTCATGCGCCAAGATTATTTCTAGTGACCATAAGCTGAGCTTCAGGTTTAGAGACATCTCAGTTTGTGGTTTAATGAAGGCCAAAGCGATCAAATCCGGCACAAGACAGGTCGAGACTCCTCGAAATCCACCAGTCTCCGCGGAGAAGGAGAAGCCCAATAAGCTCTCCGAATCCAACTAGGATCTGGTGGAGGATGAGGATCTCGATGCGACCGTCATCGAGATGGGGGATTAGACCCCGTTATCCTCTGAGGAGCTAGGCATGGAACTAGACCTACTGACTAAGGAAGAAGCGATACTGGTGGATGGTAATCTGGGTATCTCCAGATCAGCAACGCCGACGATGGAGCCGATCATCTAATGGTCGGAAGTACAGGGATAGCTCAGGTGAACATCCATCGCGCCAAGGCGGCCTCGGCTGTGCTGGCAAGGATGTTCACCAAACAACATCTTGGGCTAGCCCTGGTTCAGGAATCCTGGTATAACCAGGGAATAAAAGGACTGTACGTGAAGAACGCCAAGGTAATTTGGGATCAACGGGCCTCTAGCCCTAGAGCCTGTATCCTGTCCTGTAGAAGTATTAATTATTATATAATTACAGAATTTCTCACGCGGGACTGTGTACCGATCGTGGTAGAAGATGTGGGAGCAGCCAAGAAGGCTGTGGTGGCATCGGTATACTTTGCCGGTGACGAGGCGTGCCCACCGCCCGAAATCCCTGCACTGGCAGAATACTTCAAGAGGACACACCCACCCATCATCATCGGATGTGATGCAAATGCACATCACGTGATATGGGGCAGCAGCGACGTAAATCAAGGAGGTGAGTCACTCTTAGAATTTATCTTGAATAACAATCAAGAAATCCTAAATGTCGGAAATGTTCCGACATTCGCCAGGTCCCGATGGAATCCCTGGCTGTGTGCTCAGATTCTGTGCGGAAGCCTTGTGCAAGCCTTTACTGAAACTGTTTACCTTATCTTCGGAATCTTCACAATTCCCTCATATATGAAAGGAGTCCTTTGTGATTCCTCTTCACAAAAAAGGTAGCAAACTGGATGCAAGCAATTACAGAGGAATCTCTAAATTGTCGGCTATCCCAAAACTTTTCGAAAATGTTATCACTCATCATTTGCAGCACCTTTGTAGATCAATCATATCACCGTGTCAACACGGTTTTATGATACGCAGATCTACAACCACTAACCTCTTGGAGCTAACTTCTTTCGTAATAGAGGGTTTCGAAAATAATCTTCAAACAGATGTCATCTACACTGATTTTAGTAAAGCATTTGACTCTGTTAATCATTACCTTCTAATAAAAAAAACTTGATCTTATAGGTTTCCCTGTTGATCTTCTAAATTGGATTTCAAGCAATTCACAACAAGTTCTCTTTAAAAATTCGTTATCTTCTATTCTCCGAGTCACATCCGGTGTCCCACAAGGGAGCCATCTTGGTCCGCTTCTTTTTACCTTATTCATTAACGACCTCCCCTTAATAATAAAACATTCGCGTGTACTTATGTACGCAGACGATGTTAAATTATGCCTCCAGTACAAGGACACTTCTTGCCATTTGGACTTACAATCCGATCTAGACCGATTTCAAATATGGTGCCGTGATAACATATTAGACTTAAATGGCTCCAAGTGTAAAGTTATGACATTTTGTCGTGACAACTTCTTACTTTTTGCCTTGCGGCGCCTAAATTGGGATGCAAACCATATATTACCTCCTTATTCCAGTAGACTACTTTTAATTAATTTACCATCCCTAGCTAACCGTAGAACTATGCTTGGAACAGTCTTTATTTGTAAGCTTATTCGTGGGGATGTTGAGAGTCCCGACTTGATTAGTCGGCTTAACTTCTCGGTTCCAAGTAGAGTCACTTGAAACTATATACCCCTTATCTTAAATCATTGTAGATCTAATTATGAGTTGCATGACCCTTACAGAGTTTTATGTTCTGACTATAATAGACTTTATCCTATTATCTGTAATCTTGACTCTCTGCCGCTATTAAAGCAATCGATTTTATCTTTTCTATTACATAATTAGATCCTACTAACACTAATATTTAACATAGTTATTCCACATTATATTCATTTCATCGTTCCTATTCTATTTTTTATATCGCGTCTATATCTTCTCGCGAAACGAGACGTACGATACACGGCAGCGCCCCTCGGTCGGTTGGGCGGGAGGTGTGGCCGTGGGACCCGTGCGAAAAATTAAAAAAAAAAAAAATTTGTTTCAAGGGTAAGATCTGAGGTTCTGGACATTACACTTTCCAGCAGATCAGTGGCTTCGCATATAAGCGACTGGCACGTATCTCCTGAGGAGTCAGTGTCAGATCACATAATTATTCGTTTTAACATAGGACTAAATCTAGAATGCAGCGAGCTTAGGCGCAATCCCAGGAATACGAACTGGGAAGGGTTCAATGCCTCCTTACTGCTCCCTTGGTCGAGCCAAGAGGGAAAAAGATGCTCCATGGTGGAACGACCAATTGGAGAAGTTACGGAAAGCGACCAGGCGTCTCTTTAACAAAGCAAAAAGAGAAGGGAACTGGGATGCCTACCGGAATAAACTGACCATGTATAACCATGAGATCAGGAAACCCAAACGACGGAATTATAGAACCTTCTGTGAGGCAATAGTAAACACATGTGAAGGCGCTAGACTTCACAGAACAATTTCCAAAGGAGTGCAAGAGTCAAATCAGGCACTACGAAAGGAGGATAACTCCTATACTATAGGAAGTAAGGAGAAACTTGAGCTTTCCGGGAAGCACGCTTCAAACGGATGGGAATACCCCAGTAACGGCACAAAGTAGACTGCGTGCTACCGATTGATCTAAAGCAAAATCAATAGTAACAACGGAGAGATTAAGATGGGCAATTGGTACATTCCAGCCGTACAAATCTCCGGGTCCAGATGGCATTCAGCCAATCCTGCTAAAACGAGCGCTAAATCAGCTCGCAGTGCCGATCAGGAAAATACTGATCAGCAGCCTAGCTTTAGGACACATACCTACTGCCTGGAGTATAGCAAAAGTGGTCTTCATTCCAAAAGCTGGAAAGAAAGACATCACTGATCCGAAGTCGTTCAGACCCATCAGCTTGACATCGTTTTTGCTAAAAACGTTGGAAAAGCTAGTGGATGTCAGCATTCGCTCCAACGGACGCAACATGCCTACACGGTGGGCATTAAGGATTCACTGACTCATAAGGAAGTGGCGTTATGTGCCTTCTTAGACATACAGGGTGCTTTCGACAATATCTCCCATGCGGCTGTCAACGCATCTCTGGCAAAAAGAGGACTAGATGCGACAACCAAGAGATGGATGAAGTCACTACTGGCATCAATGCGTGACATGGCCACTAGAGGAGGACAGTCGTCCACAGTCGTTGCCCTCAAGGGGGTGTCCTCTCACCACTCCTGTGGAGGGGTTTACTTTGGCGGGGTATACAAGGCTATGCTGACGATATTGTCATTATAGCCAGAGGTAAATATGAGGAAACACTCTGCGATATCATACAACTGGGCCTCAATATGACCAGCGAATGGGGCAAGGAAGTAGGCCTGAGCCTAAGTCCTAGCAAAACTATTATTGTTCCTTTCACAAATAGGTACAAGCTATAGAGAATGAAGGCAATAACCCTGTCAGAATGTCGCATAGACGCCAGCAAAGAAGTTGAGTATCTTGGGATAACCCTCAACTCCAAACTTAGCTTCAAAACTCATGTCGATAACACAATTGATAAGTGCACAGAGCACACTGGAAAATCGTGGGGAACCTCACCACGCATAATAAGATGGCTGTACCTCATGGTAGTCAGACCCATACTAACATATGGGGTAATAGCCTGGGGTGATAGAGCACGCCTTAGCACCACTAAGGTGAAGCTTCATAAGCTGCAAAGAATGGCCTGCATATGCATGACAGGAGCAATGCGTAGCTGTCCCACTGCAGCCCTAGAAGTACTAATGGAGGTAACGCCGCTTCATATCGTCATTGAAATGAAACGGAAAGCCACCCTAATAAGAATTGAGGGAGCAGGAAATGACTGCAACCTCACCAGAAAGGATGCTGAAAGCGTAAAAAGGAATATCCCTTTGCTGATGCAACCAAGGGATGAGATGCCAGCTGACCACAGGTTCGCTAAGAACTTCAGCACTCATCTCAGTAATAAAGACAGTTGGACAACCCTGGGGAAAGTACACCCTATGAAACCACAAGCAATAAAGTGGTATACAGACGGATCCCTCACTGACGAGGGAAGTGGGCTGGGGGTTGTAGGCCCCAGGTTAAAATACCACGAATCAATGGGCAGATACACCAGCATTTTTCAAGCTGAAGTCTGTGCTATTGGACGCTGTGCGGAGTTTAATCTGCAAAGGAACTATTGTGGCAAGGACATTGCTATACTGTCTGATAGTCAAGCAGCCATAAAGGCGCTCAGCAAAGCTAAGATAACATCTAAGCTAGTAAATGAAGTGAGGACAGCCCTAGACAAACTGGGAGCTGTCAACAAACACACAATAAGGTGGGTCCCGGGTCGCAACAACATCCCGGCAAATGAGCTAGCGGACAACCTAGCCAGGAAAGGGGCAGAGAACCCTCTAATTGGGCCCGAACCATTCTGTCGTGTTGGTCACCACAAAGTACTGGGCTTACTTAAGTCAATAGAGGAAGAAAAACGTCTGTCCTTCTGGGAACACCTACCAGGACTTAGGCAGTCTAAGATTCTCCTCTGTGAATATAGCCATAAAAAGTTCAAGACCTTTATAACACACGGGAAAAACACCGTGCGCATTTTGAGTGGCCTTCTTACGGGGCATTGCCGGCTTCACAGCCATTTGCCCAAAATTGGTATTGCAGACAGTGAACTCTGTCGCTTCTGCTGCCTGGAGGAGGAGAGCTCTGCACATATTATATGTGACTGCATGGCGCTTTCCATCAGGAGGGACAGACTCCTGGGCATGTATGTAGTCTCACGGCAAACAATTTCATCCCTGAACCCCAATAAAATTATGGCATTTATACAGTGCATTGGACTTCAGGGAGATCTTTGAAGTCATGAAGGGTTAGTACAATAGATCAGAATGGGTCGCAGTACACATAGAAACCCACTTAATAATAATAATAATAATAATAATCCGGAGCCTCTTTGACAAGGATCACAGAGAGTGGGATTCGCATCTGCCGTCTGATTGCATGAATAATAAGTACCATATGTTGTCTCTCTAAGCAAGAAATTTTGACTCTCTCAATGTAACGGTTCTTTTTGTTTTTGGGCACTTTCTGCAAAAGGGCGCTAAATGAGGCGGTAACAAAAATAGCACTGACCACGTTTTTGCTGAATAAAATTAATAGGAGTGATTGCTTTGGGTTTTTTTTCGACATATTTGGAAAAAAGGAGTTGCATTAAAGGTTTTAATTGAATTTTTTTCAAAAGAAGACCAAAAATTCTCTAGTTATGGGTCGGGGAAAGCATTCTACCGTCGAAAAAAGGAATTTGATTAAAAACATGATCTCTAAAGGTAAAACCTATGCTAAAATGGGACGGTTTGTTGGTTTTTCAAACAAAATGATCCGCAACGCACTTCTGTTTGTCGAAAATAACGAAAAACGTGGAAGAAAGCCCTCTATGTCCAACGTGGAGATCAAGCGCTTGGTTCGGCAAAGCAAGAAGGAGCCTTTTAAGCCGGCGACGGAACTGAAGAAGGAGCTCCAGATAGCTGCAAGCGTGGAAACAGTTCGCAAACACTTAAGACAAAACAACCTTAATGTGTGCAGTCCCAGAAAAGTCTCGCTTCTGACTGCGAAGCATGTGGCAAAGCGAATCGAATATGCCAAGATACGCAAGGACTGGCCTGTGGAAAAGGGGCGCCACATTTTGTGGTCAGATGAGAGCAAAATTTTTTTTTTTTTGGTTGGAAAGGCTCTTGGTCTTATGTTCGGCGTCCACCATGAGCTGAATATAATCCTCGCTTCACATTTAAGACGGTAAAGCACGGGGGATCACACATCATGGTATGGGCGTGCTTTTCATACTATGGAGTAGATCCGATTCATATGATTCAAGGCATCATGGATCAGCACATTTACACAGATATCCTGGAAAATGTGATGGCACTATATGCCGAGGATGAAATGCCGTTTTTTTGGACATTTCAACAGGATAACGACCCAAAACACACAAGCAAGAGAGCTCGAAAGTGGTTTGAGCAGAAATCGATCCGAGGAATGAAATGACCTGCTCAGTCACCCGACTTGAATCCAATCGAAAAACTTTGTTCGGACGTCAAAAAAAGGTTTCTGAAGCCAAACCCAACAATAACGAGGAACTTTGGATTCATGGGAGATCGAGGATCAAGGATTCATGGAGCAAAATTCCTCAGAAACGGTACCAGGACTTGGTGGACTCCATGCCAAGAGGATGCGCAGCTGTCATTGCCTACAATGGTCACGCAACCAAATATTAATATTCTTTAAACATAGTTCTTAAGATATAATCCATTTCTTGAACTCTTATTTTATTTTTTGATTTAGTTTTACCAAAATACGAGAAACAGTGCTTTTTTTGTTACCGCCTAAATTTGAAGGTTTTTTTTTGTTTTACCAATTATTTTTAAAATATCCATTAGATCTGTTACCAATTTTATTATTTCGATTGAAAATCATTGTAGTATTTAAGATTAGTTAAAAAAATTATGAAAAAATGTCAGAAAATAGAGAAACGATGGGGCAAACACGAAATGTGCTTATGGTGCTATTATTGTTACCGCAACTGTATGTAGTCACACGGGAAACAATTTCAGCTCTGAACCCCAATAAAATTATGGCATTTATACAGTGCATTGGACTTCAGGAGGATCTTTGAGTAATGAAGGGGTAGTATAATAAATCAGACTGGGTCGCAGTACACCTACAAACCCACTTAATAATAATAGTGGCTTTTATTATTGCGCCAGGATGTGAGATTTCATACGCTGGCTTCCACCCAAAACAGCGAACACTCTTCTCCGTCACTGGCGGCAGAGTGGCTAGCAGAGGGTAAAAGTTGTTGGTTGGTGTTTTAGGCTCGGTTAGCCTGATCAGATTTTCTTGATAGCAGAGGGACGTGGAGTGCGAAAGGTGGACAGAGCTTTATGAACAAGGCCACTCGAAAGAAATCGGTCCTTTTAAGCACCATTAAAGAGAATTTGGCGTGGGAAACCGTTCCGGCATCCAATCTTGTTATTGAAACACACGCGGCAGGTCACTTTTGGGCGTTTAAATCTTTCTTTTAACAGCCGCAGCACGTTGGAAGCGTTTACATCGATGGATGCCGCAGCTTCAAAGTGAGTAAAAAAACTGCTAAAACAAAAAAAAACATCTAAACATTTGGTGCAGAAAGGCAACGAACCGCCTTGCATAGGAAATTTAGAACCGACCGAACCGAATGTTTCACGCAAACTAGAGGAAAGAGAGATCCGCAGCTAATCAGTATATGTCTTTTCTCCCTGCTTTCGTTTCGACCGAAGCAGATGAGCAGCCCTCAGCTGCAGCATCCGAATTCGGTCAGCAGTGGCGATTGTTTACAATTCGTAAGCGCATTCAGATTGTTTTTAAGCAGAAATGCAGTTAGATTTTGAGTTGCAAAAGCAATAGGGAACACCGCCGATTACTAAGTGCACAAAGCAAGTGTTTGATTTTATTTTCCAAAAATAATATTTATTTTATGTCAGTTTTAAGAGAATAAATTACAATGAATTCTGAATAGATTTCTTTTAGTTGAACTCGGGCTGAAGCAGTTTCGGTGAAATGGATAAAGGGGTCGTTGGAAAGCAGGGAAGGAACGACCGTGGTCACATTTCTTTGTGTGTGTGTCCAATATGAGAGTTTTGTGTTTGATTCGTTTTTTGTCCGTTTGTCACTAAGTCGCGATTCATGTCCTTGTGTATCCGTGATGTTTGTTTTTCGCAGCACGCTAAATTAAAATAGGATAATAATGTTTAGGACAATCTAGTCGCAACTATAACCCACACCTAGCGACGAGCGCAACTGAGAAGTAAAAGCGTGCGATGCACCAAGATACACTAACGTTGTTCGTTACAAGCTCCTAAATTACCACCAGTTCCTAAGCTAGTGCGATTGTCAGAATATATTATATATGTATTTATATAAAAAATAAGTAATTCAGATCACTTATAGGTTACACTCTACCATAGGAACAATCGAAACTACTAAGATTAACATAAGATAAATCGTATATCATAAGTATAATATGTCCCTCTATCGCTGAGATTTCGAAAACTATAAATCAGGAAAGCTGAAATTAAGCATGCAGATTTCAGAGACATAAGCGAAGCGCAAAAAAAAATTATAATATATTTTATTTTTTTTATTAGACTTGTAAATGTCAATCGAAAGACTTTTTGCAACCCAATTACGTCAAAACTGTCTATTATTTCTACAAAAAGTGCTATATTATGGATTATAAAGAAATATGAATATATGCAAGTAATATACATATTTTATCGTCAAATACATATTTTTCTCCTTGTCTTTAGTTTAATATATACACAAATAATACACACCTCTCTAGACAATGCTTTTAATACACTGTAGATAAAGATTAACATAGTACATCTTTAAGAAGTAACCCTAATGACCAATTAAAACACTCCCTTCGCTTATGCCGGTAAAATCTTAAATAGCTTTATTGCTCAGCTAAGGTCCACCCTAACGAAATCAATGAAAATGTCAATGAAATGTACATTGTACATGAATTCTCAGACAATGAGGAATTCAACAACTTTTTTATTGGGTACATACATATGTATATATGTATCGGCTGGACTCCGAATATTGTTCTTCTTCTGCTTGTACTTCTGCTGAAAAGTTACTTTTATTGTAGATACTTATACTTATTAATAATATGGCGAGCTACAGTTTATTTTGGATGTTATTGCTAAAGAATAATTGGAAATTGATCAGTAATGATTTTGTTATTTATCTGTGGACTTTAGCTGTGACTGTCATACGTATTTACTGGATATTTTTTGTTCCACTCGTATGGAAAAAGGTGCGTATTACAGTTGTAAAATAGAGAAGTAGAGAAGTATATCAGAAGTATATAATAATGATTTTCAGGATCTGTGTTAGAAGAATTTAGCGAAACTCTCTAGATATTGAAATGCAGATCAATATCCCGAAAGTTTTTAATAAACATTTGACAAGCTTAAAAGCTTTTTGTTTATCAGGTATAAACCTAGTTCATTATTGTTTTCTATGTACATATATGGTAAGTTCTTGTCAATCGGGTGGACACATCAAAAAGATGACTTTATCGTCTGAGAAGGCAAATAAGAAAACCGACTATCCGACTGTCCCCCTGTCCGTCTGTCCGTATGAACGTCGAGATCTCAGGAACTATGAAAGCTAGGTTAAGATTAAGCATGCAGATTCTAGGCACAAAGACGCAACGCAAGTTGGTTGGCCCAAAGCTGCCACGCTCGCACATAGGGAATACATCCATCCATATATGGAATATTTCCAATTTTTATTAGTCGCCCACTCTAACCGACCAAAATTGGTGTGCATACAGGAGTACATTGAACTTAGAAATTGAATAATATTGAGGCGAGATTCCAGGTGTTTCTTAAGATTATTGCAATGGTATTTAAATTTTACCTTTATAACCAGAATTTTTAAGTGGTCTACGCTTTTAATAGAATTATTCTTATATACCAATTATATAATTATATATAATTGAAACGCCAAAAACTGCCACGTCCACACTTTTGATCAATTCTTAAATTTTGCATCATTTTATTCCCCAGTATCTATCGATATCCCAGAAAAATTATGAAATTTCGCGCTTGCATTCAGACTAGGGAACTCGACTATACCATTCTTTCTTGCTTTTTTTAGGTTTTAAATCGGAGGGAGACTATTTATTTCATCAAGCTCTTAATTTGGCTTGGTTATGGGAATAACAATGGAGGAGACAGAGTTGAGCATTTTTTATAAATGATTAGAAGTTTTTGTTTGAAGGACCATTTTGCATTTGTCTAAACACTGGGTAGGATATTCTATTCCCTCCTGAGCTTTTTTCTTAAGCATTAGCCAATGCAGATTTAAGTTGTTTTTGTGAAGTTCTGGCTCCACAGTTTTGCTGAAGCAGATAGAGAAACCGGTTGATAGTTTCTAGCCTGATAAAGGAGTTTTTGCTGTATATATTCGGCTGGCAAATTGCAGTCCTTGGAATAGTTTGACCATGCATGGCGAACCTCTCTGACAATACCGTGGCAACAGGAGGCCTGAGTCCGAGTTAAGAAATTTTATAGGCGTGGTGGGCACGCCTGCTAAACGTTTGATATCCGTGCCATATGCCAGGCAAATGCGTGATCTTTAGAAATTTCTCACCGACTTTCATGATTTAAACCAACAATAACAACTGGCGTTCGCGAAGAGTCGATATAGAGATTATCATATTAGTAACGATCTTCAGAACACGGTGCAGTGCGAAGCATGAAAAATCAGTGATAGATTTTACTGAGTTTATGGAGGAAATAATTAAGAATTTCGAATGTAGTTGGGAGGTTTCGGGGAGTTCAGGAAACTGCAGCGGGAACTTAACGTATGGACGTTATTTCTTGTCCTCAAACATGGGAGGCCAGGGGCCATAGTAACGACTTCACTGAGGAGTATGAAACTGGAGTACGTACGCGATTAAGAAAAAGGGCAGAAAAGAATAAGAAAAAAACCACACAGAACGATAAAAAAAAACACTGACGTCCGCACTCGGTGTACTGTAGTAGAAGTAGTACAAAAGACACTAGAATAACAAGATGCGTAACGGCCATACATTCGTTTGGCACTATGCAGCCACTTTTTTGGTGAGCGCCAAATTTGCTCTCTTTCCGCTCGCTGACGCTGAGAGCGTAAGAAATCTAAAAATTTGCTTGCTTGTGTGAGTAAAAACAAGAGACGAGAACGCCTATATGTGTGCGTATTTGTGCTAGAAGACGATTTTGGGCCGAAATCAATTCTGATCGAAGAAACGAATGTGCACTAATGCTCAACAAAAAATTTTTTTATACACATTTGTTTTTTATTATTTTTAAAAATATTTCAAAAACTTTAATGTGTATTTTACAAATATTAATAAAAAGATCAGATTAGTTTTCCGAAATATTAAAAATTTAAGTAATAAAAATTAATAAAATAAATAAAAATATGAAAACTTTTTATTGAAAAAGTCATATCTGGAGGCACGAAGTGCGGACACAAGCACTCATCAATCACTGCCTTATTAATTTTTCTCACGTCGCAAGCTGAATACCCTATGACAAGTATTCTAATATAGTCATTTTCATTTCATTTATTATATTTCTAAGCTTTATTTAAATAATAATAACGTTAAGGCAATGCAAAACAAGAATTTTTCGCATGGTGCCAATTGATAAAAAATAATAAAGATTTAAAGTCAACGAACTTCTAAGGTGAAGGGCATATTTTGTCAAATTTACAATGCATGAGCATACGTGTGCACACATACAGTTGTATGCTATCACTGTATGCGTAGAAAAGAGCTGTTTGCTGTAGCGCTCTCCGCTCTTTCTCTCTCGAACAAAAAATCAAAGAGAGCCTGGAGCCACCTCTAGAGCCACGGCCAAAAAATCGCGTGCCAAAAATTTGTATGGCGTTACGCATCTTGTTATTCTAGTGTCTTTGGTAGTACTCTTAGATATTTTAACTTTGTGATATTTAATATTGGTATAATCTTATTAAGGAACTTTACTTGTAGAGTAAAAGGATATACTAGATACGCTGAAAAGTATGCAATAGGTAGTGTATATATATACTTGATTTATTAGCCGATTTATTAGACCTGTCCGTCCGTATGAAATCCTCGATCTCAAGAACTTTAAAAGCTAGAATGTCGAGACTAAGTATGCAGCTTCCAGAGACATCGACGCAGTACAATTATTTTCAAATGTCGCCACTCTAACGACAACAACCCGCCCAAAACTGCCACGCCCCCTCTTCTTAAGAATGTTTTCATTTTTTTTTTATTTTTGTATTAGTGTGGTTGTGATTACCCTTTAAATAGTGGTTCACACAACCACTGAGTTATTATTATTATTATATTTATTTATGTTATATGTTTAATTAGCTATTGTCTACGAGTTTTTGCCGCGAGCGTCGTTTGACGGCACGTCTATACTTTCTCGTCGTATGAACTTCTTCCTCGCACGCCTACTTCCACTCCCGAAATCATTCTCCCTCGACTTCTCCAGGCTTGCCACGTCGTTAGCATCTCTTCGTCGTCGTTAGATTAGATTGGTTATCCAGTCATTCTGCGTTGCCAGATCATTCCCACAAATTGGACATCCCACACAGCATTCGCGTCGAATGCGTCGTTTTTATGAGGCATCCATGGTTTTAAAAATTCAGCGCAAGTGCTCGTCTGCCTCACTAAATACGGAATCTTTTGAAACGTCATAACTTAAATCTTTTGATTTAACCTTTTCAATGTGATATGGTCCACAATACTTCGGTTTAATTTTAAAGCCTGAACCAAGCTGAGTTCTTTTAATAGCAAGTATGCCGCCGACTTGGTTTGATAGTTTTGAGGCTGGTCTTCGTATTAGATTGTATCACTTTTTGTTATCGTTTCAAATCTTAAGAACATGCTTCTTTGCTTGGATTCTAAGTTGTTCGCGCTCGTCGTTGAAATCTTTAATTATTTTATCCTCTAGCATATCCTCAATCATTTCATCGGATTTAAGGTGCATCTTCGTGACCGTTAATAGCTCGAATGGTGTCGTCTTAGTGCTTCTAGCGAACGTTGAGTTGATGCCTTGCTGTACGTTACTGACGAACTTATACCATTGTCGTAGGGCGTCAATTGAACGTTTTGAAGGACTGAAGTCATCCTCTCAACCTGGCCATTAGTTCGCGGAGCCCGTCGTAATGAGGTGATGTTTGATTCCTTCGTCACTACAATATAGCATATATATATTATATATTATTAGGTGCTGCCGCACCCTGTATAATGTTACTCGGATTGCTTTGCTCTTGAAGCCTTGCCACTGCATCTTTTGCTGATGTTTATTTGGCCGGATAGAGCCAGCAGAATTTGGTGAAACTGTCGATTACTGCTAATATGTGCGTATACTGCTTGTGCGTTAGCTTTAAAGGTAAAAAAATCTATATGGTACGTTTATAGCGGCTGTTGCTCATTATTACTTAGTTGATGAAGTTCGTCTTCATGTTTTCCTTGCTTACGGTTGCTTACAATAAATGGTATACAGCAGTTTATACATTTATAAATCTTCTCTTTCAATTTCGGCACGTAGAACTCTTTTCAAACAAGTTCCTTATTGTTCTTGTTGTGTTTTCTTTTCCAATAGAATATCGATTATTTCTTTCAGCTGGTCGCCTTGAGCCTGCGTATACTACATTTTACTGTGAAGGGTGTTCTCCGTGATCATCATTAGCTCATTATCAGCGTGACGATGGATCTAAAGAGCTATCCGACACAAGTCCTTCTTCTGGATAGTTTTAACTAAAGCATTACAATCTTTAATGAGTTTAAAGCGTAAGCTTCTTAATGCTTCTTTAATGCTTCCACCACAACAAATAACTTATAAACTTTCCTTCGGCTTCGGAAGTCTTTTTGTTGTTGTTTGTTTTAAGAGAGGTTTTCGTGGATTCACCATTTTAAGATTGTTGAAAGCAGTCATCTCCGAATCACCTATATTCGGTGATTCGCATCTTTTTAGTTATGTCTATTTGTGAAATTTTTGGAATACATTTTCGGAAACATCCTACTAAGGCAAGGAAACTGTATTTGCTTTAGATTGGCTGGAACTGGAAATGGAGTCCCAGCTTGCGTTTTCGCTGGAGCCGGTCTTATTCGTTGATTCTCTTATGTAGCCCAAATACTCGATTTTAGTATTCAAGAAATGACACTGCTTATGGTACTTATGAGCCCATTCTCATACTCGCAGAAACAGAAATTGTCCGTTGTTACTGACGAACGATGTATTTTTACGGCTTTCTTCCTCAATTTTTACGTTGATGAATCCGTTCTTTAAGACTATGGAACCGAAAATATTTGCATTTTGTAGTCTGTTGAGTTGGTCCTCGATTAAAGGTAGAGAAAAGTTATCTGTGATTATAACTTTGTTTATTCGCCTTTAGTCGATACACAAGCGATGAGATCCGTCACGTTGTGTGACCAAAACAATTGGACTGCTGTATTCTAATTAAATGTTTCGATGATGCCATCTATAAGCCATTGATCGGATTGATTGTCTATAGTTCAACGTTTGGTAGAAGAACATCTGCGGGTCGTGAGTGTATCGGTATGTCGTCGATAATGTTGGTTGACTTAGTGCTTGCCGGATTGTAGGATCTGACAATATTGTGGACTGTTTCTTTAGCTTTGTTGCTCGCTGTTGGTTCAATTTATCCAGTATCCTGATCTTCAATAAAAATTTTGACAATAATTGCTTGCTAGTGCCATGTGTAAAAAAAATAAAAGGCTAGTATATATAAGCTCTAAGAAGTTCACAGCAATGGTTTTAGCGGAGAGTATCGAATTCACCACCGTCGGTGCTCTTGTCAACAAAAGTTGATGGCTATTCACGACTACAAACGTCGCTCTGAGATCACTTGTCCTTGTGCATCAAAAACAAGGCTGATACTCGCCGCTGAAAAGTTATCTTTTTTATATAAAAATATATTTATCAGTGACATTTAATTGCTATCAATAAAATGCACAGCCTGGAAGAGGCTAACACTAAGAAGTGAGAATTCTATAGTCGACTTACCCAACTAGCAGATGCCCGGTACTAAGCTAGTGGAAATGCGAACGCGAAATTTCATCATTATTCCTGGGATTGGAGAATAAAATGAGAAAATTTTAAGAATTGTTCACAAGTGTGAGCGTGACCGGCTTGGCGGCTATTAGACGTTAGAGTGGACTTTTTTTATGAAAAAATATCCAACAATTTTTTAAAAATGTGGGTGTGGTAGTTTTTAACGGTTTTAGTGCGTTCGCGTGGGCATGGCATTAAGTTTTTTCACAAACCGATAGAAATTTACAAGACTAAAAAAATTATGAAAAAATATCCAACAATTTTTCGAAAATGTGGGCGTGGTAAATGTGGTGGTTTGGCTATGCAGCCCGCAGCCAGCAGCAGCTCATCATAAATTTGATTTATTTTATTTTATCACTCTTAAACATTACTCTGTTCAGCAATAGATTTGCATTTCCCTTTGTGCTATGTTCCTCTCTCTCAATAGAGAATGAGCACAACTGTTTCAATCTTTATTTTGTGAAACTTGCTCATTTGCCTTCTGCATAGCAAAGTCAGTTACAAATTAAGTGTTGATCACACCGGTACTGCTGTGATGCTCTTTAACTCTTAATCGGTTCGGCACGGCCACTGTCGTTGTTCTTTTTATACATTTCGGCCCTGTGTGGCAAAATATATTGAAATAAAACTGAAATATTAATTGAAACATTAACTTCCTCGTGTTTATAAATTGTCACACCACTTCTCCAAGTCAATGAAAAGGCTCATTGGTTCAACAGTAGCAACAGTAGGAGTTTTTAGAGCGTTGAGAACTATGTAACAAGCAGAAGGAAACGTTTTATTCTATATAAAGTATATGTATTCTCTAGCGAGATCAATAGCCAGGTCGAACAGGCCCTGACCGTCCGTATGGACGCCTTGATCTCAGAGGCTATAAAAGCTAGAATGTCGACTCTAAGCATGCAGCTTCCAGAGACATCGACGCAGTGCCAGTATGTAAAAGGTAGACGGAAGCGTTTCCTACTATATAAAGTATATATTCTTATATCTTGTAATTATTGCGGATCTGGTACTTATTTCGAGAAGAACTTGTCCAAGGAACACGAAAATCATAACCAACCACCATTAAGAAGAAGGTGTTCCAGGTAACCGGCTGGGCCACGCTGTTGTCGCTGTAGAAGAACCCAGAAAGTTTAATGACCAGGTGCAATGCTACCGATGACATACCAAGAGGTATTACAAACTGCAGTACACTTTTGTCAAGTGCTGTCAAAAGCATGCCTCCACTAAGGTTAAAAAATCCAAAGACGCTCCTGCTAGCTGTGGAAACTGTGGAGAGACGCACACAGCGTCATATCAAGTGTGTCGAGTTTACATTAAAGTCAAAAAGGGGAAGGGTTTCAAAATGACATGATTCATTTGTTAACGGAGTCAGGCAAAATTTTTATTGCTGCAGCATACTTGCCGCCACGGTAAGTATATAGGCGGGGTCAGTACCACTTCAAACTCCGAAGAGATAAGTCGTGCCACTCAGTTTAAAGCCTCGCTTCGCGTAAGCCCAAAACCCTTATCAGCAAAATCTTGATAAACAAATATCAAGCACAAAGAGATAATAAAAAACTCAACAATAAAAAAAAACAATACCGCTAACTCGAGATCAAGCCCTTAACCAACAATCATGACAGACCCACCAAACATTTACAAAATTACTTCAAAAACATACCAATCCCAATAAGGCGAATCTAAATTTATAATTATTAAAAGAAAAGACAACAACTCTTTCGAAAGAACTTCACCATTCATCATAAAAAAATCTGTGGACTTTGCCTGTGGAGGAGAAGTTGAGGGATGCAAACGAACAAGAGACGGCAGCTTATTAATAAAAACCAAAATTGATTTACAAGCCAGAAAACTTTTGAAACTAACAACAATTGCAGAAGAACTAAAACCACAAAATGTAACTGAAGTTAAAAAAAAATTGAAACGGCAAAATCCCAACTCTAACTCCGACACCAACAACATCACATTAGTTGAAACTGGACTAATAATTATAACCTTTGAATCGCATAAGCTCCCCGAGATAGTACGAATCGGGTACGAAACAGTCCGAGTACGAGACTATATCCCACTCCCACTTCGATGCAAAAAATGCCTCCGCTTCGGTCATCCAACACCCATATGCAAAAGTGTAGAAACTTCCATTAATTGCTCAGAAACAAAGCACACAAACGACGGAGAAAAATGCACAAACGAAAAAAACTGCTTAAATTGCCGAAACAACCCAGAACTTGACCATCAACACAGCCCAATTGACCGCAAATGCCCTACGTTCACAAAAAAACAGGAATTTACAGCCATTAAAACTACACAAAAAGTTGACCATAAAACTGCCCAACACATATATTTCGAACGTCACGGCTTCCAAACGAAAAACACCTATGCCAAAACACTTACAAACGGCACAACCCAGAGGACAACAAACACTCTGTTACCTAATATTCACACAAATACAACCCTATCACAACACCAAAATCCGCACCACACACCCACATCAGCAGCACAAAACACTTTATCTAAGACACCAACAACTGAACGAGCCAAAACAACCTTAATATCCAACCAACCACACCAACACCATCACCACCACAGCTACGACAAACTAAAAGACATGGATACCGACTACACACCTACCAGAAAACCATCTACGGCATACTCATCACAACTCACAGAAGACCTAAAAATAAAAATCTTCCCGAAAGATAAGTCCAATAACCTATCCATAAACCTTAAAGCATCGAAACTAAAGGCCAAAGCTCTAAACAAAAACAAGCACACTAACAACAGCGACAGCGAATCCATATATAACCTTAAGCTCTACACAGAACCTAAACCGTTAACACTACCTTTAAGTTAAGTTATAAGCTTTAATTTTCTCACAAATTTCACTAACTATAGTCCAATGGAATTTAAAAGGATATGTAAAGAACTACAGCCAACACCTTATTCTAATCAAAAAATACACACATCATTTCATAATAATAGCGAAAAGAGTCTGGTGGCTAGTGACATATAACAATATAATTAACGACAACCAATTCGGATTTAAAAAAGGAAAATCGACTTCGGATATGTAGACTATCTCATAACGAAGTCAAAAATGCACACCTCCCTCGTCACTCTTGATTTTTTAAGAGCCTTTGATCGAGGTGTGCACTCCATAATCCAGCAATTGCAGGAATGGAAAACGGGCCCCAAAATTATAAAGTACATTAAAAACTTCATGAGTAACAGGAAAATAACTGTCCGCGTCGGTCCGCATACATCAAACCCATTACCCCTATTCAACGGAATCCACCAAGGTTCACCCATATCCGTGATACTATTCCTCATAGCATTCAATAAACTATCCACCATCATATCCCTACACAAAGAAATTAAATTTAATGCATACGCCGACGACTTCTTCCTTATAATAAATTTCAACAAAAACACAAATACAAACTTCAGCTTAGACAACCTATTTGACGATATAGAAAATTGGTGCTCCTACTCAGGGGCATCGCTATCCCTATCCAAATACCAACACCTCCACATATGCAGAAAACACCACTGCACATGCAAGATAAGCTGCAACAACATCCAAATTCCTACCGTTACTTCCTTAAAAATTCTGGGAATGGGAATGGGATTCTGGGACCTTAAACAAACAAACAAACAAAACAACAAAACTTACTTCTAACCAAACTACACAATAAGCTCAATATAATAAAAGGCCTATCGCGTCTTAAATTTAATTGCAACACGCATACACTAATTAATGTCGCAAAGGCAACAGTTATAGCCAAGCTAGAGTATGGTTTGATTCTGTATGGCCATGCTCCCAAAAGCATATTAAACAAAATAAAAACACCATTTAACTCCGCAATCCGTCTAGCTCTCGGAGCCTATCGCTCTACCCCAATAAATAACTTACTTTACGAATCGAATACTCCCTCTTTAGAAATGAAACGAGACCTTCAAATAGCCAAACTATCTCAAACCCTAATCTTCTCCAAAAACACCCCAACACATAAGTTCGTTAAGCATAAAAAAACTAAAAAGAAAAAACACCAATAATAGACCTAACAATCAAGCTTAGCCTAGAACTTAATCTACCCTACAAACCAGTAAAACTCCATAAATACAGGCCATCATGGACCCTCCCCAATCTAATAGACACGTCACTCAGAATCCATAAGAAAGAACAAACATCTCCAGATCAATACAGAAAATTAAAAGAACACACAAAGAATAACCTTTAAACACATAATTTCATATTCACTGACGGTTCAAAAATTAATTACACTATAACATTCGCCATTACAACGGAAACATAAATCTTGAAATACGGCATACTGCATCCATATTCATTCGTCCTCACCTCCGAAACAATCGCCATCCTAGAAGCAATAGAACTTATTAAAAACCAAAGAGGCAAATTTATTATCTGCTCCGACCCTATCAGCAATAGATTCAATCCAAAACACAAATAATAACAACTTTTACCCCAGCAGAATACGATCGCTAATAACGCAACATGCAACCAAAATTAAAATAATGTGGATTTCTGGCCATTCAGGAATAAAAGGAAATGAACTAGCCGATCAAGCTGCAAAATCAGCAATCAATATACCACTTATCCTCACCCCAAACATAAATACCACAGATATAAAAAAAAACAGCTTAAAGCCGACCTTGCGACGAAAAATAAAGAAAACATAATAAACTGCAGTCCATGGTACCAATCTATTAATACGAACACCTTACACACATGCGATTACCTCAAACAATCTCCCCCAAATTGGACCAGACTCGACCAAATAAAAATAATACGACTTCGACTAGGACACACAAACATAACCCACCAACACTACCTAAATCCCAATTCAATACCAACTTGTCCGTTTTGCCAAGGAGATATTTCAATAAGCCACATATTAAACTCTTGCCCATCCCTCCTCCTACAAGCCAAACAAGATATATTTAACAACACCAACCCTCTAGACCTTCTTAGCAAGCCCAATCCAGATAACATACAAAAACTCATACTTTTCCTCAAAAAAACCAAATTATACCACAAAATCTAAAAACAAAACAGGCAACTGTACATAACAAGCCAGCAATTAGTTAGCAAATTAGATATTAACTAAATTAAGATATAATAAAATTGTAAATAAATATAGCTGTAAGCCCCGTAGCTAATGCTATACTATCTAAGCTAGTCTAGTTTTGTAAACTATTCTATCTATCATAATAAATAAATAAATATAGGCGGGGACTTCCACTCCAAAATCACATATTGGGGCTCAAGAATTGTTAACCTTGAAGGAAGTATACTTCTGAAATGTATTATTGCTGGAGTGTCCACTCATCTGGGGCACCCACCTACTGGCCTACTGACCCCGCCGGTTGAAGTCACTAGAGCGGCAAATCATATAGCCTGCAAAGATAACTACTTCTGGTCGACAGATTTAGCACCGTTTTGTTGTGGAGAACGTGAAGCACCAACTTTATAGAAAGTGGGTTCCCTCGTAGGCCACAATGTTCTCCTAGGCGTTGACTGATGGAGGTTATTCCACCCCTTCTCGACCACCAGAGGCTCTGCTTAGGATGGTTAGAGGATGATTTTTGGTCTGTGATAAGGAGTCCGCTAATCGGTCCACTCGATTATTAATTACATCCGCCTCAAAAATGCCACCCGTTTCCAGAATTTTCAGAAGACATGGCTGTCACTATGTATATGGAATCTGGCTTAACCAACGGAGTTACTTTCAATGTTCACTGCCTTTAATTTGTATGAATATTGCAGACACAAATTGTTGTCCAACAACGCACTTAGCAACAACAGTGAATAAATTAAAGTTAAAGTTTAAACAGCTTTGTATACTTTGCACTGTATATTGTTCATGTCACCAAATATTGAACTAATAAGCTCGGAAAGCTAAGCCAAAGGTGTAGGTGCAAGAGTACTAGAAAGAGAAACAGCACGTGAGGGTAGAGCTCTGATGCTCACGCAGTTGATCTGCATTGATAACGATGAAAGCTATAAAAGATTTAAAGCATTGTCCTCGAAGTGACATAAAACGTCGAAGACATCCTAAGACATCTGTGCTGGGATCGGTGGCCAATTCCAGATGTATGGCTAATGTGACAAGGCAAACAAACAGCCATATTCCTTTGATTTACAGGGGTTGCGTCCTACCTGCATTTTGGTTTCTGTGTACTTTGCTGTCACATACGGCGTCAAAACAAGGGAGAATGCTATAGCCGACTTCCCCGACTATCAGATACCCGTTACCAATCTAGTGGAAATGCGAACGCGAAATTTCATCATTTTTTTGAGGTATCGATAGATATTGGTAAATAAAATAGGACAACATTTTAAAATTGTTCAAAAGTGTGGGCATGACAGTTTTGGGCCGTTTCTAGGCGTTAGAGTTAGCGTGGCAACGTGGATCAACTTCCGCTGCGTCTATGTCTCTGGAATCTGTATACTTAATCTCAACTCGCTAGCTTTTATAGGTCTTGAGATCTCGACGTTCATACGGACAGACGGACATGGCCAGATCGACTCAGATATTGATCCTGACCAAGAATATATATACTTTATATGGTCGGAAACACTTCACCTTCTGCCTGTTACATACTTTTCAAAGAGTCTAGTTACCCTTTTACTCCACAAGTAACGGGTAGATGGAACGCACTTGGGAGCTTCATTCGTGGTAATAGAAGCATAGAACTATATGCGATAGAAAAACAGTTAGAGTTAAGAATCTGAGATTTATGCTGTGTTTAAACTGAAACTGGGGTTATCCACTAGTCTGGATTCTAGTACACGTTCCGTCCCCAATTACGTGGATACCTGAATCATGCAGCAGTCTTAAGGAATCCTCGGTGTCTTTATTCGATAATAACATCATCCAAATATACAAGGAAATCTTTGTTTATAAGGTCCTTTCGCACGAAGTTAATGCAACGTTGGAGATTGGCTGGGACATTTTCTAAACCAAATGGCAGCGTTCTCGTAGTGACCGTGCTTAGTCGAAAATTCAGTTTTTGGTATGGACTTAGGATCCATTTCGATTTGATCAACGCCTTACGCTAATCCAATTGTTGTAAAGTATTGGCTATCCCTAACTTGCCTAAAATTTCATTCATGTTCGGTATCGAACATAACAGGATAAGGATAAACAGTTTTTATTTCGTGACGTTTGATGCTTGTAAAAGTTCGGTCTTCTTCATCAGAATAATGGATATCTTTAAAAATTTTTGTAATAATTTTATGTTTAAATGGTCTAGTCGAAATGTGGGGTCTGAGTTAATGTTATTCTTGAATGCGTAGTTTATTTCAGCTGTATGGTAGTATCTTGTATAATTGCTCCAAAATTGTATCATGAATCTTACATCACGTGCTTCAACTTCTTTGTGAAGAAATATTCTTCCACTGATAACTATTAATTTTCTAAAATAATTAATACAACAGCTATTTTCAATGAATACTGTTTTCCTAATAGAATATCGTTGAATGCTGAATCGAATGAAATTTATGTGTTTGCTGAAATATCCTTTTGCCTGGAAGACTTACAAATATATTTAATTTTGAGCCGCCTGTCATACTTCGAACCATTATTTGTTTATCGTGAACTTGAAGATTGAAAAACATTGAGTTCATCATGTTTATTGACGTGTATCCAGTGTCGACTATACATCGGTATCTGTGATTGTAATTGAATAGTACTTTGAATTGTGGTTGTGCATCAGTTTTGACAACTTAAGGGCTTTTAAGTCTAAAACGAGCTTCCACTACTCTGAGTCATCTGTCTAGCTTTTAGATTTTATCTAAGAACTATATTTTAAATATTTTATAATAATATAACAACTTTTGATCATAATTTATTTCGGCTTTAATTTAATCGAAATCAGATAAATAATATATAGCTCCTAGTTCGAAAACTGACTAGCTTACTAAAAAATTAATTATACATCGGATTTTTAACATCATACAATTTTATTTTGAATTTTAAAAAAATCGGGCTATAGGAAAGGTCAGAAAATTATTTGAATATAGTATAAACGAAATTATAGTTTTCATTTTTTTATCTTAAATTATTCGCTATAAGCCAGCTTACTTTTTATACCCGTTACTCGTTGAGTAAAAGGGCTTACTAGATTTGTTGACAAGTATTTAACAGGCACAAGGAAGCGTTTCCGACTATATAAAGTATATATATTCTTGATCAGGATCACTAGCCGAGGCGATATAGCCATGTGTGTCTGTCCGTATGAACGTCGAGAGCTGGGGAACTATAAAGGCTTAGATTCAGCATACAGATTCTAGAGGCAAAGACGCAGCGCATGTTTGTTGACCCATGTTGCCGCACCCCCGCTCACGCCCTAAAACCGCCCAAAACTACCACGCCCACGTTTTTGAAAAATGGTTGGATATTTTTACATAATTTTATTAGTCTTGTAAATTTCTATCGATTTGCCAAAAAACGTTTTGCCACGCCCGCTCTAACGCCTTAAAGCCGCCGGACCGTCCACGCCCACACTTTGGAACAATTTCCAAATTTCCAATATCTATCGATATCCCAGAAAAATGATGAAATTTCTCGTTCGCATTCACACTAGCTGCGTGACGGATATCTGATAGTCGCGGAACTCGACTATAACATTCATTCTTTTTTAAGATTTACTTGCTGTAAAGATATATATGCTGTTGCTTGCCGATACTTCCTTTTTTTGTTTAAATTTTGTTGAACATATTAGTTTCTTTTATGTTAAGAGTAAAAAGTTTATACCATTCTTCGTTCAGTTAGAGGGCAAATTAAACTAATAACAAATTGTAAGAGGTAGATGAAAGTCCTCGCGACCCTCAAGAGTATAATATTGGTCAGGATCACTCGCTTATCTATCCGCCTGTTTAGCGATAATATATATTTATAGTTGTCTGATCCGATCCGTTCTCGTTTACAAAAAAGAATAGTCTTTTCCGTTCAGCTTACAATACCTTTTCCAAGCCTCAATGGCTGTAAGCTAATGAAATTGACGTAGACGCGGAGAGGATTGGATATTTTATATGGATCCAAATTTTTAAAAAGTCACTTTTCGTAATAATTAATGTATATCAGTGTATTGGCCAAACAAATATTTAGAATTGATAAATGACTAGTCTTTTCAAAACTTTTAGGATCTGGACAACGAAAAATGTTCATTTTTAAGGAAAACAGAAAATGCCGTTGGCGGCTACAATCCTAAACGAGATACTATAAATCGACTAAGAAAATTAAAAATTCAAAAAATCACCGAACTACCTCCCCCTTATCCGAATGGTTGGTATGGTATCCTCAAATCGTCTCAGCTTAAAGCTGGAGAAGCAACTTGTGTATCATGCTTGGGGGAAGATCTAGTCATCTTTCGTACAAAGAAAAATATCGTTTTTATTCTGGATGCTTATTGCCCTCACTTAGGAGCTAACTTGGGTATTGGTGGAAGCGTTGCTGACGACTGTGTAATATGCCCTTTTCATCAATGGAAATTTCGGGGTACAGACGGACTATGCATAAATATTCCATATAGCACATCAGGTATGTAATCAATGTTCTGAATTGTAACATAAGTATTTTTTATTATTATTAGGCCACAGCTTGTTCTTGCGCGGTTTTGCGCGTATTGTGGGCATTAGAGGTGAAGCGGATTTATGAATCGGGTGAAGCTGGGGTCCAGAGTCGAGAAGACCACGGCTGGAAACCAAAGTTCCTGAACCGCTCTTCCCTAATTGGGTGGCAGTGGCTAGATATCTTTACTTGTGGTAAAGGTGAGACTAAGTCTCGCATGTTACGCTTCGATCCGCATGCAGGCAAAAAATGCAGGCAATTGCCAGTCTTGAAGCAATGTGATCAAAGTGCAAACCTTTTTGCTTCTTTAAATCTATTAGCTGCGGTCAGGTTTAAAAAGCTCAATAAAATATTGAGTGCCCAAAATCATGTAGAAGGCAGAAGGTCGAAAGTCTGAGACTTGTCGCAAGAAGCGCTGACCTACGCAAATTAGATGTTCTGTTACTCCATGTTCTCCAGCGTCCTGCATAGCTGCTCCAGAAACAAGTATTTGGGCGATAATACATCTAGCGATTTGCTCCGTTGAGCCCATTCCATTCAGCGCACGTTGAATTTATCAGACAGTTCACGAAGCATTGAAACGGAACCACTCTGCACTACCCTTAGCCCCAGAATCTCAGTGATGTGTGCCTGGAATACGAAACGACAAATAGCAGATCTGTTCTGTAACAAATCAAATGCTGTAGCATAGTTGCCATCCTATATTTCCAGCGAGAGAATGGCGGAGTCCCTCAGAAATGATCGTAGATGCTGTAGCTTTTCTATGTTTGTGGGGTCAGTATGGCTACCTTTTATTGTCGTTAATATCGAATATAAATCTAGCGAGTTTTTGAAGCTCAAAGGGGCGCAGTGACTGTGCCCTATGCCGGAGTAGACGTTGCTAACGGCATTTGCAGCGCACGCTTTGAAATCTCCCCCTGAACCGAAGATTTAAATTTAATAATTTTTTTATTTAATTTTATTAGATTTCTTATTAAAATTAAAGTAAAAAATTCGAAA